>NC_056747.1:584357664-584657664 GCF_019279795.1 Protopterus annectens | reverse complement strand
GTGTGTGTGTGTGTGTGTGTTAAGGGGTATGGGTAGGGGCTGTGGTGTATGTCAGTGTGTTTTGTAGCCGTGATGTGTGTGTGCGAAGAGAAAGTAGCTTGTGTGGTGGGATTTTGTGTGTGTTTGTATGTAGTGCGACCTCGGAGTGAGAATATTTAAGTAGGGGTGGGGCACAGCCCCCACATGGGGTTCCAATGGGCTTGCCTTGCTTTCATGTAGTAAAGTGATTGAGTGTTTGTGTGGTGTGTGTGTGTGTGTGTGTGTGTGTGTGTGTGTGTGTGTGTGTGTGTGTGTGTGTGTGTGTGTGTGTGTGTGTGTGTGTGTGTGTGTAGTAAAACCGCAAACTTCAAAACTTCCGGTATTTGAGGTTTTGAATTTCGCGATTTTTAGTTTTCGTTGTCTTGTGGCTTCCACTTCTTGGGCTCGAGATTATTTCGAGCTTCCGAAATGAATCCATACATATATATATATATATATATATATATATATATGCTTACATACAAAAAAAAAAAAAAGAAAATAGTGAACTATATTAAAAAATGTACTATGCTACAGGAGACACATTTGGCAAGAACTGAATGTGAGAATTTGATAAAAGAAGGTTTCCAGGATGGCTGTTCAGTGTAACACCTGGGACAAAGGAAGACAGAAGTACTTATATTAATTGCAAGAGGAGCTCCAATTGTGATAGAAAAGGTTAAAAAAGATAATAATGGTAGATATGGGATACTAAGAAGCTACTGGAAAGGGAGGAGGATTACACTGGCATGTATTTATATTCCATCTAAAAACAGCTATAATGGAGCTTAAGAAATATTGGGAGAGATAATCAGTTTTCAGCAGGAAATACTACTTATAGGTGAGAACTGAAATTTGATTTGCAGCAAAGAAGATGTGTCTAGGGGCCCAAAAGGGAAAATATAACAAAGGAGGGTAAATTTTGAAGAAATTTATGAAAATATTTGGAGACATGAATTTAGTAGTAGGAGTTCGGAGTGAATTTACTTATTATTTCCCAAGATACAAAAACTGGGCTAGGCTAGACAGAAAAATAAGTTATGTACCTACCATAATGTTCTATGTTAGTTGTCTTCATCTCACCTTCTTTCTTGCTGTTTGGGTTTGGAGCTGATCCACGGCTCTGACTCGGCCATCTTCTATAGCTCGAGAGCTGTTTACTGGCTCGAGGCTACCCCTTATCCCAGCATGCCCAGCGTCAGCTACCCAGATCTCGTTTGTGATAGTGCACACTAAACTAATTAGAGTAACCAGTTCCTAAAAACTGGTTGCCCAATACACCTAAATAAGGAAAGAGTTATAAATTACCTGGCATGTGAAGTAATAAAAGATGCTCAGCCAGTGAAAACAAAAGGAACTCCTCACAATCCTCTAGGAAGGGGGAAGGAGGGAGGGACGCAAGAAGGAAGGCTAGATGAAGACAACTAACATGGAACATTATGGTAGGTACATAACTTCTTTATGTTAAGTTGTCCATTTTGCCTTCGTTCTTGCTGTTTGGGACAGCGTCCCTAGCACCTAAAATCCCGGGTGGCTCATTGGACCAAACTCTTCAGAACAGTAGAATCAAAGGAAGCTCTGCTCCTGGAGACCATATCTACCTTGTAATGAGAGATAAAAGTGTTGGGGTTTGCCCAAGTGGCAGCTGCAGAGATTGAGTCTATGGGCAACCTAGACTGAAAAGCTACAGAGGTGGCTAATGCTCTAGTGGAATGACCTTTTGGTTTAGCTGGAAACTCTATTTCATAACTGATAAATAAAGGCAATAGTATCAGATAACCATCTGGATAAGGTCACTTTAGAAATTGGAAGGCCTTGTTTGTTGAAAGCATAAGAAAGAAATAACTGGTCTGACTTTCTTAGTTCCTTAGTTCTATGGCGGTAAAAACACAATTGTCTGTGTACATCCAATTGGTGGAGCATGTTATTCTGCCTTGTTGCTGTGATTAGAAAAGAAAACTGGGAGATCTATGGATTGATTTAAATTGTTCTCTGAGCAGACTTTAGGAATAAAGGATGGATTGGTCCTCAGAGAAACTCTGTCCTTGTGAAACACCAGGTAAGGAAGACAAACACATAGTGCTTGAAGTTCTGAGACACGTCTAGCTGAAGTGATAGCAACCAGAAAAAGTGTCTTCCAAGAAAGAAACTTTAAAGAGCATGATGCTGCCAGTTCAAAGGGAGGCAAAAATTAAGGAGGCTAAAACTAAATTGAGATCCCAAGGAGGGAGAGAATCTCTAACTGGGGGTCTAAGAAGAGATGTTCCTTTCATAAAAGCCTTGCAGAGCATATGAGACATTATGCTAGAATTAAACATACTGATATGAAAATTTGAAATGGCAGCTAGTTGTACTCTAATGGTAGCAGAAGCCACACCAGACTGAAAAAGCTGTGCTAGAAATTCAAGAATTTCATGGACTGGGGCTGAGAAAGGATCCATATTACTAGATTCTGCCCAGTAAGAAAACCGTTTCCATTTACTAGCATATGTTTTCCCTCGTAGTAGACTTATGTGAGTAAACAATAATATCACGGACTGCTGGGGAGATTTTGGAAAGCCTGGCTAAGGTTGAAAGTGGAGTAACCAAGCTGTGACCTAGAGAGTTAGAAGAGATTGGTGCAACCCGCCTGATTGGTGAATCAGAAGATCTGGAACTGGGTCCAGAATCCACGGTTGATCCAGAAGGTAGAGTTGTAGGAACGGGAACCATATTTGTCGAGGCCAATATAGGGCAATGAGGACCATTTTACAACCCAACGATTTTGCTTTCTGTATGAGTCTTGGAATTAGGGGAAAAGGGGGAAAAGCATAAAGGAGTCCCTGAGGCCAATCGTGGACTAGAGCATCTCTGGGTATATGACCTGGAAGAGGAAGTAGGGAGAAGTAGCTGCTGCATTTGTTGTTGAGAGGAGTGGCAAATAGGTCACAGCAAGGCTGTCCCCATTTGCGGAAGATAAGATCCACAACTTCCTGATTCAGAGACCACTCGTGAGGTATGAGGATAGCTCAGCTGAGCCTGTCCGCTATAACGTTGGATTTCCCAGGGATGTGCATTGCTATCAGAAAGTGTTGGGAGGACATCACCCATTGCCACAGTCTGAGTGCTTCTTGACACAAGGGGTAAGACCTAGTCCCGCCATGTTTGTTGATGTACCACACCACTGACTTGTTGTCCATTTGGATTGCAATGGTCCTGGAAGGAAGAGCGTCTTGAAGGGCTTGCAACGCTAGGAAAACCGCTCTCATTTCTAGGACATTGATATGCAGATGGTACTCGTGAGGTTGCCAAGTGCCTTGGACTGTCCTGCCTAGATAATGCCCCCCCACCCTATCAGGGAGGCGTCCGTGATCACTGTGGCTACCGGAGGGGGTTGTATGAAAGGTCTGCCCTGAATGACTAAATGGGGAGACCATCCACCAAGAAAGGTGCCTTTTGCATGTTTCTGTGATTAGGATCATGTGAGACATGGGTAGTTCCTGGAAAGACCACTGCATGAAAAGAAGCCACTGAAGGATTCTCATGTGGAAATGCGCTAATGGGACAAGAAGAATGGCAGCTGCCATGGAGCCTAGAGCTTGGAGGACATGTCTGACTTGAACCCTTTTGCTCTACATTAGAATTAACACTTGTTGACAAGTGGTAATCTTGCAAACATTTCTTTTGTGTTTAATTCTGCTCCTATGTATGTGATAGACTGACAGGGCAACAAGGCAGATTATTCAAAATTTACTGTAATGCCTAGCTGAGTGCATGATGTGATTGCATAATCCCATGCCTCTAAGAGTTGATGCCTAGTGGTAGCAGTCAGGAGCCAGTCGTCTAGATAAGGAAACACCTGGAATCCTTGATGCCTCAGGTGAGCCGTGACTACTGCCATACACTTGGTGAACACCCTGGGGGCTGAGGTGAAACCAAAAGGCAGAGCTCTGAACTGGTAATGACTGGCCCCTACCCGGAAGCGAAGAAATCTCCTGGAGCATCGGTCCATCTTGATATGGTAGTACACATCCTGAAGATCTATCGAGCACATCCAATTGTCCTGACCCAGAAAAGGGAAAATGGACTGCAGTGTCACCATCTGGAAGTTTTCTTTTTCTACAGATTTGTTCAATCTGCTGAGATCCAGTATTGGTCTCCAGTCCCCTGTCTTTTTTGGTACTAAAAAGAATCTTGAGTAAGTTCCGGATCCTAGTTGGTCTGCGGGGACTTCTTGAATGGCTCTTTTTTCTAGCAGTCTTGAAACGTCTGTGACTGCTTGATCCCTTAAGATTGGGTGGGACATCTGGGATAGGCTTTTTTGATTCTATGGGGGATTGATGGAAGGGAATTTTGTAACCTCTGGATATGATGGATAGTACTCATCTGTCTCTTGTTATATTTTGCCAGGCTTTTGGGTTCAGCGAAAGTCTTCCCCCGACTGCCTCCAGAGGTGAGCAGGCGGGCAACCCTTCAGGGATGCTGGAAGGGTTTGGCAGAGAAGGTTTCTCTGTCACCCTGGTTTTGTGGTCCCCCCTGCCACGAGGGCGGCATCTGTTGTTTCCCCCTCTGCCCCTGGGAGGAAAATCACCACGTGTGTCAGGCAAGGGTCCCTGGCATTTTCGGAACCACATCTTTCCGCTCTTCTGACCCTTGGGATAAGGTCTGGAAGGAGTGGAAAAATGGACTTCTACGGCAGAGAGAGTCTTGCCTTCTTGCTCACACCTAGTCAACATGTCTTTCACCTGAGGCCCAAAGAGAAAGGAGCCATGAAAGGGAGTATTGGTGAAGGATGCTTGAAAGGGTTCCGCAAACTGACACAGCCGCATCCAAGCATGTCTCCTGAGAGCCACACCTGTCCCTGCAGCTCTGCTCACTCCATTGGCTGCATAGGAAATCAGCCTCAAGGAGGAGTTGACTATGGAATTAAGAGTCGCAAGCTGAGAAGCTACTTTGGCTGGTACTCCCTCAGCTGTAGGATCTTGAAGGGTATCTCCAAGCTCTTTCAGGAGATCCCTTTGAAGACGTGTAAAATGGCATAGATAATTCAGGGACCTCATTGAAATGGTTGCTGAAGCAAACATTCGCTTTCCATATCTGCCCATTGTCCGAGACTCTTTGTTCGGAGGATGAACAGATGAAGAGGTTTCTGCTAACTCTTTCTTGGTGGCTGCTGCTACCACCATGGCATCAATGGGCACACCTTTGGAGAGGAACTGCTTGTCCTGGGGGGCTGTAAAAAATTTGTTTGGTCTCCTCTGAGTAGGTTCCACTGAATCTGGAGCTGACCAAGCCTTTCGAGCCACTACAGACATGAGTGGATAGAAAGGAGGAGATACCCAGGAGGTGGAAGGTCGGGAACCGAATGCACCCAGGTATACAGACTCATCCTCGGTAGGGGCAAGGGAAGTCCAGTCTCTCCTCTGTCTAAGCATTTCAAGGATGTCCGAAAAGGAAACATCTTCAGAGGGAGACCCTGGGGACCCTTCCGAGTCATCCATATCTGTATCTGAAGTGATAGACGCAGAGGAGTCTATGTGCTTCCTCTTGCACTTCTCGAGGGAGGCTCCGAGTGATCAGGGGAGGCTTCGGAAGAAGAGAGATCACCCAATGGGGTGTCCTGGGGAATAGGTTCCCTACGCTTGGGGTCTGGAGGAGGAGTAGAGGTTGGAACAGACACCACAGGGGGAGGAGCCGATGGAGCTGGCTGTAGAGCTGTTTCGGGGGACAGCACACTCCGCATGACCTCAAAGGCATCCCGACCTCTAGGCAGAGAAAGCTCCGGCTTCGAAAAAAACAGTAATCTTTCTCTGCGTCGAGGGTGACAGCTCTGAGGCTGCTGTTGGAGCCGAACTCACCTGTGCCGAAGCTCCGAGGGGGAGAACAGGGTTGGACAAGGGTCTGATGCCACTCTCCCCCTCGGAGCCGACAAGAGAGCCTCGGCACCCAGATCCCTTGATAGAAGGTACAATCGAGGTAATCGGAGCCAACGTTGGAACCGAAGGAGAGATGATGATCGGCGCTGACGGTTCTACTACCTGCGGATCCATGGTCTCCAGCTCTGAGCTAAATGTAGTTGGAGGAGGAACAGAAATAGAGGCAGTTGGAGCAGATACCTGTTGAGGTGGGCTGGACAGAATTTTGGCCAGTGCCTGTGACTTAAGCAACTTACTTACTACTCTCTCCACATCATGATCCGATAATCTAGAGGATCGAAAGGAGTGGGAAGAATGATGGCTATGTTCACTCTGTAACAAAGGTGACTGAGGTGCTGAGTGGATGGACTCCAAGGACAGAGACCTCAGTCTCTTATGGCTCCGAGATGGCTCCGAAATAGCAGATGGAGCAGACGGAGGAGTTGTCTTGTCGTACCAGCTGGCACCGACATACTTGGTTGGTCAAGTAAAGGAGTCAGCTCCGAAGGTGGAGCCAACGGCTTGACAGACTTAGGGGATTTCGCTGGCTGAGTACTTTTAGCTGGAGAATCCTGAGGCTTCAATAATCCCCGAAGGATTAATTTGTTTTTGCGCTCCTGCAGGACCCTTGGACTAAAAGCGTGACATATAGAACAGGAGTCCTGCAGGAGAACAGCGCCCAAACAATATACACAACTAGTGTGCCCATCTGTCAGAGACATTTTCTGACAGCATGAGTCACACTTTTTGAAGCCAGATACCTTGGTATCTTTAGACATTATAGTAACAACCACCACAACAACAATAATAAAAAGCTATACTACAAAAAACAAGAATAGACTTTTTTTTTTTTTTTTTTACATTTAAGGAACAAAAGGAAAGCCTCTAATTTAAATGGCTATCCTGGGGCGGGGGGACTCTCTAATTTAAACGAGTTCAAGGGAACAGAAGGCCTGCGAGTTATGGAGCGATGGCCAACAAAGCTAAAATACACAAGAAAGCGATAAGGGATAAAGGAATATTATCTAGACAAAAAATAGACAAATACTTGACAAACTTTCAAGAATAAACAACAATATATTAAGAGAAAAAACTATACTCTAAGCCTGAGCCAGTAAGGAAGCAACCTCGCAGCTGAAGCAGCAAACGAGATCTGGGTAGCTGACGCTGGGCATGCTGGGAGAAGGGGTAGCCTCGAGCCAGTAAACAGCTCTTGAGCTAAAGAAGATGGCCAAGTCAGAGCCAAGGATCGGCTCCGAACTCAAACAGCAAGAACGAAGGCGAGATGGACAACTTAACATCTTACATTTCACAGGAACATGTGCATTTAATTGAAAGCTTTGATATGCATCCAGTAACTATTTCAGATCACGGGCCAATAATAACTAAAAAGAAATGCAGGATAATGAAATAAAAATGAGACACTGACACTTTCCCATCTATCTTTTGAAAAGAGAGGAATTTAAGGAATGTTTAGTGGAAATTATTTGGGAGTTATTAGAGAAGACAGACAGTTCTTCTGAAAATATAGCTACATAGTGGAATAAAATTAAAGTGGAGTTTAAAAGTAAGGTGGAAATAAAAGGAAGATATGATTAAGAAGCAACAAGAATTATTCAGAGGGACTGCCAAATGATAACGTATTGCAGAATAGGGGGAATCTTACAGAACAAGAGGAGCAATACCAGAATGCTAAGCAGAAAATAACAGATTACCTCGACAATATGCAAGAGTTTAGAAAGACTGCTGTTAAGCAACTGTTTTTTGACAATAATGCCAGAACACAAAAACTTTTAGTGCAACACTCAGGCAAGAAAGGGCTGTTGCCAAGCTTAGGGAGTCTATAACAAGGAAGATAACAAGAAATCCTATAGAGGTACTAGAAATATTTTGGAAATTTTACGAAAGTCTGTATAAAGCAGAGAAATATGGAGATCAAGAAAAGGTACAAATGGAAATGTTTATGGAAGAGTTAAATATGCCAAGGTTAGAGGTAGATGAGGCTCATTTACTAATAGGATAGGAGGAGATTAGACAAAACTGGTGATGTATAACCAATCAACAAGAAAGTCCCCAGAAATAGATGTAAGGTTTTGTTTAACAGTATTAAAAGGAGAAGAAGCACCAACATCCTGGAAAAAAGTGTTGGTGGGTGTAATATCTAAAGAGGGTAAAGATCTATCAGATCCAGCTTCATACAGGCCCATTTCAATCCTAAACCATGATTACAAAGTGTTTATGTCTATAAAGGATAAAAGAATGACAAAGGTGATGTGAAAATTGATGGACATAGATCAATGTGGTTTTATGGAGGGGAGGCAAACATTTGACAACATTAACAGAACACTGATGATCCAGAAGGAAGCTGAATGTAAGGAAATGCCACTATTGTTGGAGGGTCTTGATGCAGGGAAAGCATTTGACAGAGTAAGCTTGGAGTTTATGAGCAGGGCAATGGAAACATTTGCATTCCCTGATAAAATTATAAGGTTGATTAGGATATATGAGAGATCAGAGGCAAAAATTAAAATGGGTGGTTTCTTCTCTGATAATTTCTGTTTGAGCAGAGGAACCAGGCAGGGGTGTCCTCTTTCCCCATTGTTATTGTCACTATATTTAGATCTGCTGGCAATGAAAATAAGAGACTCAGAAATTCAGGGATATGATTGGTACGTTAGTCAAGAAAAGCTCTCTTCATTTTCAGATTATATTATGTTATGCCTGATAAAACCAGAAAAGGACATTTCAGCGTTGTGAACATTTTGAGGCAATTTCAAATCGTTTCAGGATACAAAATGAATGAAGCTAAAACAAAGGCAATATCTGCAAATTATATATCCTAACACAAATTGGTTCAGCAATATCCATATTTATGGGGACATAACAAAATTAAGTACTTAGGAGTATAGATTAAAAAGGATTCTGGTGTGACAGTTAAGGATATGTGGGAAGGGACTAAACAAAAAATAATACAAAAACTGAGAAAATGGAATTTCTGATATATGGATATGGATAGCAAGATACAAGTAGTTAAAATGTTTTAGTCCCTTTAGTTGTATACACAGGTCAGACATATTTTTATCAACCACAGGAGAAGTTGTGGATAGCAATTAATAAAGAGCTGAAAGATTTTATCTGTGAGGGGAAGATGAGAAGAGTCAAGTGGAATAAGCTGATTCTTCCAAATGAACAAGGCAGTTTGGGATTACCCGATTTAAAGGGATACTTCAGAGGTACACATAGCACAAGCAGAAACCCATAATTCAAACTGGAAAGGAATGATGATGAAGTGAGGAGAAGCTCAAGAAACAAGGAGTGACCAGGATTTTGGATGCAGATCCTTAAGAAAAATAACAATAACCATGCTGAATGCTATATTCATAAAGCAGCAGAAAGTATTCTAAGAACTAAGCCAATACATGAATGGAGAAAGGAGATTCTGCAGATAGGGATGACTGCAATTAGGGATACAAATAATAGGCAACAGTGCTAGAATTTATTGGAGAAAACTGGTAAAAGGATCAAGGTATTGGGAGCAAATAATTTGAGAGGGAAAGGTAATAGAATGGGAAGAGGCCGAGAATTTATTTGGACAGCAGAATAGAGATTGCCTTCTCTATCAAGGACTGATATCAGAGTATAGGCAAAGAGAAAGAAATAGGGGGATCCTAAGTGAAAGACCAGCACTGGTAGAGTTTTTAGGAGAATCTAAAGCAAAAACTGCTGTTAAAAAGAAATAATTAATAGAGCATGCAAACTATTGCATGGCAGGTATATGAATCAGAGTAGGTTAGAAAGGATTGGGAAGAGAGGTGAGCAATTCACAAAGAAACACTGGGGATATGGGTATGTCTCCCAAATATGCAACAAATTTTAGGAGATCTAGGATCTTTGCTTGGAAGTGTTTACATAAGCTTTTTTATACCCCAAGTAGACTCCAAACAATTTTTACTCAGGTAGACAAAAATGCTGGAGGTGTGATGGGGAAGGAATCGATAACTGAGAACATATTTTCTGGGAATATAATGAGTTGGCAGGCTTTAAAGATTACTGCAGACTGCTATGTCAGAGAAACCAGGTGAGCAAATTGGTGTGATTTTTTTTGACCTATTATACAGAATTGGAATTGCCTAGACATAGTAAGGCCTTGTTGAGTCTAATTATGGTGGCTACCAAAAAAACAATGTCTAGAAAATGGAAATCAAATTCAAAACCAACTTTACTAGAAGTAGTAAATATAGTAACGTAGATAAAACAACTGGAATTGGGATCTTTAGAAAAGAGTAAGAACAAATTACATTGGAAAAATGGGAAATGTGGGAACAATGCATGCAAAGAAGGAACAGAGTTTAAAAGAAGGCAGGGTTTGAATGAATTATGTAATGTTTGACTGACAATGACTGGCTAGATTATGTGATGTATAATGCTTGCAACTAAAATTATGTCAATTTGGTTTGTTTACATTTATAAAAATGTGTGATTGCCTATGTCATGCATGATAATTTAATAAAGATGCTTCTTGTTTATAAAAAAAGTTTAAATGATTGAGAGGCAAGTAGAAAGTTAGTATGTTGTTGTTTCACAGGGAGCCAGTTAGCTTTTTAAATGCTTTTGAAGTGGTGTTTATTTCTTGGAGAGAGAGAGAGAGAGAGAGAGAGAGAGAGAGACTGAATCTGCAGTTAGTGTTTGAGTTGGTCTGAAAGGCAGATGTATATTTTTAAGAGGCTGCAGCAATTAGATGGAGGCAATATTCTAGCTGAGTTAGTCAGATACCTTTACTTATGGCATTTCTACAGGGTTTGAATAAAAAAGGAGATTCTTTAAGCCCAAAATAGGAGAGAGTTATTTTTTTGTGTGTGTAATCCACGTGGAGATGAATATTTAAGAAATTTAAGAAGGGTCCAACCAAATTTCTATTAGAATGAAGTGACATTTTCAATTGTGTTATTAAGATAGGTGAGGATTTCTAGAGGCATGGAGATAGGGTCTATATTAGAACATAGAAGTTTCAAAACTTCGAATGTTCTAATATCGACCCCTATTCAGTGAACGCTGAAAATATCGAAGCAAAAGACAACCACATTTTTTCTAGGGAAAGAATTCAGTTGTCCGTTTCTTTTGCTTCATATTTTCAGAGCTGTAGTGGAACGTTACGGGTCGGGTTCAGGTAAGTGTGCGATTGAGTGCGGGTTAGGTTAGTTAGGGTTAGGGTGCGGGTTGGATATGTGTGCAATTGAGTGCACGTGAGGGTTAGGTGAGTTAGGGTTAGGGCGGGAGTTAGGTAAGTGTGCGATTGTGTGGACGTGAGGGTTAGGGCAGGTTAGGTGAGTTAGGGTTAAGGTGCGGGTCAGGTAAGTGTGCGATTGTGTGGACGTGAGGGTTAGGGTGCGGGTGAGGTGAGTGTGCAATAGTGATGGACCTTAGGGTTTGGGTTAAGGTAAGTGGATAGTTAGTGGTGTGTGTATAGTTTAGTGTAGGGTTAGGTGTAAGATTTTAGGTGCATGTGTGTGGATTGCCGTTTGGTGTGCTTGTGTTGTATGTATGTGTTTTGGAACAGCAATTTTTTTCCCTAGGAAAAAATTTGCTGTTCTGTATGTTCAATGTTTTCAGCTTTCGCTGAATAGGGGTCGATATTAGAACATTTGAAGTTCTGAAACTTCGATGTTCTAATATAGACCCTGGAGATAGATGCAAGTTTTTGCTTAGTGCCAAAAAGCATTATTTTTGTTTTAGAGGAGTTTAGCAGTAACTGTTTATTACTGACCCGTTGAATAAAGGCATGACAATCAGCCTGAAGTTAGAGTTCAAGAGAAAAGACAGAATGGTTGGAGCAAAATAGTACCATGTCATCAGCATAAAGATAGAGAGGAAGACTGGGTATGTCAAAAGTAAATTTGTTAATGCAGATATAAAAGATGAAAGGTGCCAGAATAGATATTGGGGGGGGGGGGGCATTTCTGCAAAGAGACTGATGCAGAGGTCAATGAACTGAAATTCACTGAGAAGTGAAGGTTAGATTGGTAGTTTATGAACCAGGGCAGTGTGCCATTACTAAAGTATATTTCAGTGAAATGGTATAGGAAATTTTTGAGTGATTAACAAGGTCAAATGCTCTTCAAAGGTCAAGAAAAATAGCTCAAGTAATTAGGCCTTTACCCATTACAAGAAGAATGATGTGCCTAGTGTCCAGACATCTGTGCATGTAGTCTGACCAGACCAGAAGCCATGCTGCTTTTGAGAGAGGTGGTGGCATTGGTTGATGTATTGAGTGACCTGCAAGTGAAGTCATTTTTCCAGAATATTTCATAAGGTAGGGAGAATAGAAATGGGACGAAAGTCTGATGGATTAAAGTGATTGGGTTTCTTAGGGAGAGGTTTTACAATGACATCATTTCAGATTTTTGGCAAAATATTAATTGTAATACACAGGTTGCAGTTATTTTTCAACAGGGCTATGATGTTGTCTCTACAGTGGTAAACAAACCATGGATGAAGGTTGTCTGTGCTGGGGGGGGGGGGGTTATCAAGTTAAATCTGTTCAAACAGAGGGTAGATGCTCTTGGATGTGACAGTTCTGAAGAAGAATGAAGGTATGCATGGAGAGAAGGCAGAAGTGTCAAATGAAATTTGGAAATGGTTACAGAAAGGGCTAAGAAGATTACTGAAATGAGAAAGGAAATCATCAGCAGAAAGTTGAGAGGGTGTGGAATTCACGGATGGAAGGCTCATTAATCCTGTAAGATGGCTGACCTCTTTTCAGAAGTTTTTGGGTGATTTTATTATCGATATTTTGTATGATTTAATCAGAGAGTGACAGAGAAACAAAAACTTCCTGAAAAGAGGGGCGGATTGGGATATAAAGGTAAGCATCTTTCAGATCCAACAACACCAGAAAAAACTGGGGTAGTAAAAGAGGCTAAGGTTTGAGGAGTAATCATTCAAAAAAAGGGGACCTTGGGAAAGATATTGTGCAGGGAGAGATCCAGAATAGGTCTCCAAGTGCCCTGTTTTTGAGGAACCAGGACCATCCTGGAATAAAAACCCTTTCCCAGTTGGGAAGGAGGAACAAGTTGAATGGTTTCCTGGTTCACCAGGGACACAAGGACCTCTGGAAAATGAGGAGATTGCTGCAGAAAAGTTTCAGAAATCCCAGAAAAAAGGAGGGGGACACTTCCATACCATGAAGTAACCCCGATGGAAGACAGAAAGAACCCGAAAGTGATGAGAAGTGACTTTGAAAGACAAAGGGACAAATAAGATTTCTTCCTACCTAATGGGAGTATCTAGAGGTTAATGGATTCGACCATGTTACCCTGGGTTAACTAATCTGGTGTTTTTTAAGATAAATGGCCAGGGAAGACAAATGGCTTCTGAGTGTCTTACGTACAAACGCTTTACAGATATTAACAAGGATGGTTGTGGGAGGCACCCAAAGAAAAGAAACACTGTTCGTGATCATCCTTACGGAGAATATGCCTCCCACACTGACATTTTCCCCTCTTGGATGACAAACTCTAGGTAAACAAAATAAATACAAGATCAAAGAAAAGAAAAAAAACAACCCCAATGGGGCATTCATTTGATGGCTAGTTATTCAGCATAGCAAAAAGGTGTTTAGACCAACAAGCAATAATGGTGTTTGGACTGGCAGCAAAGAAGTTCTGGGTAACTGTGTCCATATGTCACTTTCATGCCCTACATCCTGGGTGGGGAGTATATGTGTGATGTACAGTGCATACAAGATCATAAGGCTTTGGTATACTGGCAGAATGTCGGATTGCCCTGGGTGGGAGATCCCTATAGTAAAGAATACTGCAACAGTAATACAGAAGGACATCAAAACAAACAGCATGTGCATCCAGAAAGGGGAGAAAGAGGACCCCTAGGCCAGAGGATAAAGAAACAGAACAAAGAAGGAGGGAGGGATGAAATACTGCAACAGTGAAAAGTAGGACATCTACTATTATGGTAAGTTCTTATACAACTATTCTATGCCCTTCCTTATTAAAAAGAGAGTACAAAAACTACTGCAGAGGAAGGGTGGGGGAAGCAACAGAAGAGCCTTCCAAACACCCATTGAGGATGACCCTGGGAAATCCAGCTCTGGCTCTAGAAATTTGATCCAACTTGTAGTGTTTAGTAAAAGTTTGTATACAGGAGCAAGTAGCAGCTTGCAAAATGGACCTGGATTGGCTTGTAAGGCTCTTGAGCCATTAGCCTAGCAATCTCCTATGAACCTATGATTCCTAATGTCTTTACTCTTACATTAATAATATCTGAGCAGATTATGCAAATCTAATGTATGAAGAATCCTCTCTCCTCTACTCTGAGGTGAAGGGAAAAAAAGAAGAAAGGTGAATGGACTGATTTAAGGACAAGTTGTTGACATACTGGGCACAAAAGAATGATTAGTATGAAAAGAAACTCTATCTCTCTGAACATTTTCAAACAGAAAATGGGAACTGCCATGAAGGCCTGGAGTTCAGAAAAACTTTTGGCAGAAGAGTCACCAGCAGTACAGTCTTCCAAGTACAGAACTGTAGAATAGCAGAAGCTGGAGGTTAAAAAGAAGGCTGAATCATTTTTTCTAGAACAAAATTAACATCCCAAGAAGGTGGAATGGGCTTTTTTGGGAACTTAATATGAAGGATGCCTTTCAAAATGAACTTCAAACCTAAAGGAAAGTAGCAGATCTAAAGGCAGATAAGCAAAAATAGTTGACAAATGAGTTTTAACAGTTGAATATTACAGCCCGGAATTAAACAACTCACACAAATAAGAAAGAAAGTACAGCTGTGTAAAATCTTACCATAACAGTAGATGTCCTTTTCTTAACTGTTGCAGTATTTTTATATAAGGGATCTCCTGCCAAGGGTAGCCCAATGTCCGGCTAGTATGCCAAAACCTTTAGGTCTTACAGGTGCTGTATGTCACACATATGCTCCCTGCGTAAGGTGTAGGGCATAAAGGTGACATACAGATGCAAACACTAAGAACTGAAATGCCCCCAGGAGGAACAGAACACCCTCACTGACAATAGAGAACATGTACATCCAGAAGGGAAAAAAGGGCAAAAGGAAACAAGCGTCCCTCAGCCAGAAGGGCAACAAAAACACAGAGAAAGAACTAGAAAAGGAGGGGAAGGAGGCAAGGACAAAATACTACAACAGTGAATAGAAAGATGTCTACTATTATGGTAACATTTTACATAACTGTACTATGTCCTTCCATACCACTGTTGCAGTATTCCTTACATAACAGAAAGTACAAGAGATAGAAGAAGGCTAGGAGGAGGAAGGCACAGAAGAACCTTATACAAACTCATGCAGAATAGCCCTGACAAAACCTGCCCTAGTCCGGGAAATAACATCCAATTTGTAATATTTAGTGAAAGCATGAACAGAGGACCAAGTAGCAGCCTCAAGGATGGAATTAATGCCCCAATCCTTGAAAAAGGCACTAGAGGAGGAAAACACCCTAGCAGAATGTGTCTTTACTGATGAAAAAAGACATTTGCCATGAAAAGAATAAAAAAATGAAATTGCCTAAGAAATCCAGGATGAGATGGTTTGCTTTGAAACAGCTAAATCCAAGTCCTAGGATGAAAAGAAATAAAAAGCTGCTCAGATTTGTGAATTGTCCTTATTTTATCTAAATAATACCTCAGCTGTCTATGCAGATCCAAGGTGTGAAGAACCTGGCAGACTGCTAGGAAGGAAAAAAGTAAAGAAGACAGTAGAATGATTGAGAGACAACTCATTGACCATCTTGGGCACAAAAGAAGGATTAGTTTGAAGAGAGAGACGCTATCTTTGCGAAAAACTAAAAACGGAGGAATAGCCATGACTGCCTGAAAGTCAAACACTCTCTTGGCTGAAGTGAGAGCCAAAAGAACAGTCTTCCATGAACAATGTTGCAAGAAAGCTGAAAAAGCAGCCTGAGTCAATTTTTCAAGTAGAAAACTAAGGTTCCAAGAAGTCAGAATAGGCTTTCTGGGAGGCCTGAAATGAAGGATACCTTTAAGAAATTGTTTGACCTCAAACTGAGATGCCAGAGGAGGGTTCAAGGGCAAACAAGCAGAAACTGCTGATTTGTGAGCTTTAACTGAAGGACATGCTAACCCAGCATGGAGAGGATCACACAAATAAAACAGAATCAGAGGAACCTCCACAGAAAGGGTATCCTGATAGCAAGACAGTTACCAGACAGAAAATATTTCCCATTTGGACATATATAATTTTCTGGTAGTGGGTTTCCTGGCCTCCTGCAAAACCCAGGGCACATCCTCAGAAAAAAGGTGCCTAAAAGGAATCAAAACTCTGTCACCCACAGTGTCATCTGAAGAGTGGACAGGTGAGGATGGATAAGGGATCACTTGCCTTGTGTGAGAATATCTACTCATTCATGTAAATTGTGGTGATTGCCCCAGACCAAGTGAGAAAGAAGGGAGAACAGATTCTGTCTGGGCCAAAGGGAGTCACCAGCAACATTTTGGGAAAGTCCTGCCTGATCTTGTGCACATCTCATGGTAACAGAGAAAGTGGAGGGGGGGGGGGGTATATGGAAACATTCCCTTACAAGGAAAAAGCAGGGCATCCACTTTCCAAGTCAGAGGACTTGGAACTCTGTAACAGAAAAAATGAAGTTGTCTGCTCTGTTGGGAGGCAAAAAGATCTCCTTGAGGAATACCCCACCAAGAGAGACTGTCTAGGATCACATCTCTGTGAAGCATCGATTCATGAGCCTGTTTTCTGGACCTGCTCAAAGAGACTGCCACTAGATTGTGCTCTGAGGAAATGTAAACTGCCTGAAGAGTCACTTGGCACTTAACAGCTAGATCACAGACTTAAAGAGATAAACTGCAAAGGAGCTAGAACCTCATACTCTCCGTGCTTGTTGACATACCACAGCACAGTGGTATTGTCTGTGAAGACTTTGAGGGAGCCAGGAAGGGAAAGGGAATGAAAAGCTTGCAAAACCAGAAGCAGAGCTCTCTTCTCTTTTAAGCTGATGCAGCCTACCCTTTTATGAGGAGGCCAGAGACCCTAGACTTATAGGGAGCCACAAGAAGTTCCCCATCCCAAGTCTGAGGTGTCCATGAACAGTTCTTGAGAAGGAATTGTAACCTAGAATGAAAGCCCTGGGTTGAGACAGAGTTGATGAATCCACCACTGAAGCTCTTTTTTGAGACAAGGAAGCAAAGGAACAGAAAACTCCAGAGAGTGAAAATGTTGGAGCCATATTAATATGAGATTCCACTGATTTATCCTCATATGGAGCCTGGCAACAGGGAGCATGGGAGCAGTGGAGGACATCCATTCAAGAACCCTGAGAAATTATCTGGCCGTGAGAGAGGAGAGAGGAAGAGGAGACTGGAAAAAGGCTGTTGAAGACAGAACCTTGGAAGCAGGCAGTGAAAACAGCATGGAAATGGTCTGAAGCCTGCAGCAGACGAAAACATGATCTTCAGATGGCATCAGAACTGATTTCTTGAGGTTTATGGTGAACCCCAGACTGTATGGAAAACAAATGCTAAACTGGAAATCCTGCAACAAACTGCTGGGAGAAGGAGCTTGAATAAGCAGGTCATCTAGATAGGGAAAAATATGTATCCACCAAAGCCTGTAAAAAAGAAATGACCGGAAAAAGGCTTTTGGTGAATACCCTTGGGGCAGTAGATAGACCAAAGGGCAAAGCACAGAACTGAAAATGCAAGAAAGAAACAGAGAAACAAACATTTCCTGAACAGAGGGTGAATGAAGATGGAAAGGTATGCATCCTTGAGGTCTAGAGAAACAAAAAAAAAAAAAAAAAACTGGGGAAGAAGAAGAAGAAACAAGGTCTGAAGAGGCAACATCTAGAAAGAAAGAAGGAACATTGAGAAAGGTGCTGAGCAGAGAAAGCTCCATAATTGGTCTCCATGTTCCCTTCTTTCAAGGAACCAACAACATTCTGGAGTAAAGCTCCTTCCCACCTAGGTGGGTGGAACAAGCTGAATGGTGCCTTGATTCAAAAGGGCTTGCAGAACCGCTGGACAGTGAGGAAGCTGTTCTAGAGAAGCTGAGGAATGTCTAAAAAGGAGGGGGGATTTCCCATTCATGAAATACCTCTAATGAATAACAGAGTGCACCCAAGAGTCTGAAGTGATCTGATGCCAGTTTAGAAGAGACAGAGAAAGGTGGAGAGACACGTGGACCTGGGCAAGGGGAAGAGAAGACCAACCATCAAATGGAGACTGGCTTGTCTTGAAAAGAAGGCATCCGAGATGAAGGCTGAGTAGACTTAGTAGGAGGAATGCACCTAGATCCCCTCTTACCTTTAAGAGGAGGATGCATCCGCCTATGAATAAAGCAGACCTAGAAGGCTAATGCCTATGGAATTTGGGGATAGGGAAAGCAAAAATATGTTTGAGTTCTGGCAAGGCCTTACTCTTATCCTGGAGGGACTTAAATAGATCAACGGCAGCTATCCCAAAAAATATTTTTCTTATCCAGAGATGCATCCAAAAGCTTGGCTTTAACATAATCAGGTAAAGCCTGAAGATGTGGCCAAGAATAATGCTTCATCACAAAGCAGCAGCCCTGGAAGAGGCATCAGCTGCATCGTAGCTGCATATTATAGAGTAACAGGTAACCTTGAAAATGGACCCAAGCAGGGAAAGAGCAGAAGCCTTCCCATCAGAATCAGGAAGGTCAGCCACCACCTTAGTTACCTGGTAAATAAGAATCAAAACAAACCTGGTCCTGGGGTTCTGGTAATTAATAACCCTGAAAGACAGAAAGGCAACAGTATATAATTTCTTAACAAACATTTCAATGGCTTGAATGTTCTTATCTGAAGGAAGGAGCTTAGCAGATGGCAACAGCTTAGAAGGTTTATCAGAGGAAACTGAAACCACTGAAGCAGCACCAGAAGGGCACTTAAACAAAAATTTGCAATCATTCAGGCATCTTGCAGAACCTGTCAGGTTTCTTAGGAGCTGAAAGCTGAGAATTAGGAGCTACAGAGGTGTAAAGGTGTCCAAAAGGGCTGCCAAAACAGAAAGGACAGCAGATGGCTTTGGAGACTCTATTTGTAGAAGTTCATAATACCTTTTTTGGATGTCAGAGACTTGGGATCAATCCCACTTAAAATACTCTATCATGTGGGCAATAGTAGCCCCAAAGGATAATTCCTCCAAGAGGGAGTCTGGAAACAATGAATCATCTTTCTGTGAACCATAGTCCAAAGGGAAAGGAATTTGAGAAGAATAAGCTAGGGATTCATCCCTGGAATCCATGTCCTCATCATGGAATCCAAGCCTGTAGGCCCTCTTAACAAGGGTGGAAGACCAGGTAGGGGCAGGGGCAGATGCCCCTTAAGGAGGCTTCAAGGCCATTAAAGCATTAAATAGACCCTGTGTAAAATCTTGCCATTCATACTGGGGATCTTTAGCAACAGGGGCTATATGTTTAGTTTTCTGCCTTTTCTTGGGTGGAACATCTGCCCTAAGTACCCTAGGAGGCTCATACCCTTGGTGAAATTCAATAATGTAAGTAGGGATCTTTTCTCTCACTAAAATCTGAGGAATCCCCCTCAGTCCTTCAGAAAAAATCAGCGAAGGTTCCCTCCTCAACATCCAAAGCAGATGTTAGAAAAGGCTCCAAGGATGTGCAAGAGTTTGGATCCATGCTGGTCACAGACAGTGCTGCAGTACAGGAATCTGAAGCATGCACCAGATGATCTTCAGGACTTTCACTAACTCCTACAGAGACATTCAGGGGAGGCTGGATAGCAATCAGATCAGGTCTAGCCTTTTTGACCTTCTTCTTGGCAGATGGCTGGCCCTCTGGATAGGAGAATTCTGCCATAGCACCTTGAGCCAAAAGCTTAAGTTGCTGGTTTTCAAGGTATATGGACAAGGAGGATAAAGAATTATGTAGGGTTTTAGGGGCAAACACTTAACAGATAGAGCACTATGTATGATAGTGGGAAGCTCCCAAGCAAAAAAAGACACTGGCCATCATGGCCTTTATAGGGAATCTGCCACGTACACTGACATTTTCCCTTTTTAGATGACATGAATACAAATACAAGACAATATTGAAAAAAGGAGAGAAGAGACCCCCAAGGGGGGACTTAGCTGAAAGCAGCTTACTAATCAGCACAGCAGAATGGTGTTCAGATAGATGTTCAATAATAGTGTTTGGAGCAGCAGCAAAGAAGTTCTGAGTGTTTGCGCCCATATGTCATCTTTATGCTCTATGCCTTATGTGGGGAGCATACATGTGGCATACAGCACCTACAACACCTAAAAGCTTTGGTATACTGCTCAGACATTGGACTATCCTTGGCAGAAGATCCCTTATGTAAAGAATACAGCAACATTGAAATAGAAGGACGTCAGTAGGAATAGCAACTAGGACAGGGTCCTGTTCATGCTTGTGAAAACAAATAGAAAATCCTTTTCACTTAGCAACATAGGATTTTCTAGCACAGAATTTTCTGGTTTCCTGTAAAACTTAAAGCAAGTCCTCAAAAAACAGGTGTTCAAATGTAAAGTGAGTAGATGAGGGTGAATGAGGCAGCCCTTGTCCTGTGTGAGGAGATCCATCCTGTGAGGTAACTTATCAGGATTGTCCTGCGCCAGATGAAACATAAGGGGAAACCAACACTATCTGGGCCAAAGGGGTATCACCAACAAGATTTTGGGTCTGTCCCGTATGATCTTGTGAAAGACCTTGGGCAACGGAGAAAGAAGGGGATAGGCATACAGAAACATCACTTTCTAAGAAAAAGACATGACATCCACCTTCCAAGCCACAGGACTTGACACCCTGGAGCAGAACCTGGGGAAGCTGCTTGTTCACATGGGAGGCAAACAGATCTGCTTGAGGAGTACCCCACTGACAGATCATGTCCAGGAAGACCTCTTTGTAAAGTATCTATTCAATAGGATCTGCCCTGTACCTGCCCAGGTTGTCTGCCACTAGATTGTGCTCCAAGGGAAAGTAAACTGCCTGAAGGATCATATGATGACTGCTAGCAAACTCACAAACATGAAGAGCTAGTCTGTAAAGAAAGTACGACTTTGTGCACCATTATTGGTTTACATTTCACATGACAATGGTGCTGTCTATGTAAACCCAGATAGAACCCAGAGCCCAGAAGTAATGCAGGGCTTGAGGAACCAAAAGCAGAGCCCTCATTTCTTTGATACTGATGCGATCCTCCATTTGCTGGGGAGACCACACTCCCTGGCCCCTGATGTTGTGGAAGAGGTCCCTCAATCTGGATCTGAAGCATCTGCATACAGTAGCTGAGTGGGAGGAGAAACTTGAAAGGATAAGCCTGGACTCAGAAAAATATGATGAATCCACCACTGAAATTCTTGTTTAAGACAAGGAAACAGAGGAATGGTAAATTCCAGAGGATGAGAATGTTGAAGCCAGAGTGCTTTTAAATACCACTGAAGCTTCATGTGGAGTCTAGTGAAAGGAATCATAGGAATGCTGGAAGCCATGCACCCCATAGCCTGCAGAAACTATCTTGCAGGCAACACTCATAAAGGAAAAAGAGACTGGAAGAAAGCTGTCAAGAAGGTGACCTTGAGAAGAGGAGGAAGAAGAGACATCACAGTCAGGGCCCAAATCCTGTATCCCATGAAAACATGATCCTGTGAAGGAGTCAGAAAAGATTTTTTGAGATGAACGATGAACCCCACATTTTGGAGCAAAAGCATGACAAAGTTAAGATTCTCAAGAAGTTGTTGCTGGAAATGAGCATGAATGAGAAGGTCATCCATCTAGAACTAGAAATTTAGTAAAGACTCTTGGAGCTGTAGAAAGACCTAAAGGTAAAGTAAAGAACTGATAATGTGAGGAAAAAAACAGAGAACCATACAAATTTCCTGAAGAAAAGTTGCATATGAACATGGAGATCCTGAGAGACCAGATAGGCCTGAAGAAGTAGCAATGGAAACAGAAACTTGAGAGACAACATTTTGAAAAAGGGGACTCTGAGAAAGGTGTTGAGAAATGAGAGATCCAGAATGGGTCTCCAAGACCCCTTCTTCCTAAGAACCAGAAACATCCTGAAATAAAAACCTGTGCCTCTCTGGGAGGGAGGAATAGGTTAATAGTTCCCAGAGTTAAAAGGTCCTGAAGACGGGCAGAAAAATGAGGAAGTTGGCAATGTGGAAGTTGAAGAATTCCTGAAAGGGGAGGAAAGGGATTTCCAAACCATGAAGTAACATTTTTACATTTTGGAAAGAACCTGGAATACATGCTTCCGGACAGAATAGGACAAAGTTAACCAGAGGGAAAGAAGAATCTGGCCAAGGGGCAGGAGGAGAAATGTCATATAGAAGCAGATTTGTCAGGAAAAAGGCCTTTTGACGTCTAGAATCCTGAGCAGGTTTATCCAAAAACACGCTTTTTGAAGATCTCTTACCACTTAAGGGAGACTTCTGTTGCCTATGCACATAGGAACACTTATAAGGATAATTCCTTTGAAACTTAAGAATAGGGAAAAGAAAAATCTGTTTGAGGTCCTCCATATCATTCTCTTTATCCTGTAAGGACTTTAAAAAACTCTGCAGCACCAGAAACAAATAGCTTTTGAGTATTCAAGGAAGAATCCAGCAACTGGGCTTTTATATCTTCAGAAAGAGATTGCAACCAAAACCAATTATACATGTGTATAACAGAACCTGACACAGCTACCCTAGAAGATGCATCAGCAGCATCATAACTACATGTGATCAAATGGTGAATCACCTGAGAAGCAGAACTCAATAAAGAGATAGCAGAAGTGTACTCTTCAGTCAGGCATGTCAGCAAAAAAAAACCTACCAAGTTTAGATACAATAGCCAGCATATACCTTGTCATATGGGTCTGGGTAGTTTATGGCTCTGAAAGCCAGGGTGGCCGAGGCATAAACATTTTTCCTCATACCTGTCCATTGCCCTACTGTCCTCATCAGAAGGGAGAAGTTTGGAAGAAAACTGCAATCTAGAAGGTTTGTCAGCAGAAATAGAAATGACTGCAAGGGCAGAGAAGGGATTCTTATTAAAAAAAACTTTTGTGCTTCAGGCACCTTGTAAAACCTGTTAGTTTATGTAGGAGCAGGTGACTTGGACTCAGGAGCCTATGAAGTAGGAAAAAAGGTGTCCAGAAGAGCTTCCAATATGGGATGGACTGCAAAAGGCCTGAGAGAGTCCATTTGGAAAAGGGTATATTACCTTTATTGGGCATCAAACATTTGGGAGGTCTCCTAATGAAAATGCTCCATAATTCTTACAATGTTGTCCTCAGAAGAAAGAGACTCAACACGGAAATCCAAACAAAAAGCATCATCATCTTCTGACCATACAGTAAGTGGAAAATAGATCTGAGAAGAATATGCTAATGACTCTTCCCAAGAATCCAAGTCCTCATCTTCATCAAAAGAGTCAGACACCCTAATCCTTTCAGATGGAGTAGAAGAAAAAGGAACAACGGAAAGCATGGATAACCCTTAGAGAGGCTTTAAGGTTATAAAGGCCTTAAAAAGACCCTAAGTAAAATCCTGCCACTCTTTATGGGGATCCTTGGCCACAGAAGCTACATGACTGGATTTTTGCTTTTTCTTAAGAGGAACCTCTGCTCTAACAAGCTTAGGTGGTTCAGAGCCATGCCTGACTTCAGTGAGGGAACCAGGAGCATCTTCCTTAACAAATATCTGGGGAATCTCCTAGGCCCCTCTGAAATAATCAGCTGCAGCTCCTACTCCTCATCTGTAGCAGACATGCTCTCAGTCTCAATGGATGTATGAAAAAAACTCTGTGTTGGCCTTCATTTAGGTCCCAACAGAGGGAGTTGGCATCAGAACCATATGGCCCTAGGGTTTTTCATCCAACCCAATGGAGACATCCAGCACAGGTTGGACAGCAGAAGTCTCTTAATGCATCTTTTTTAGTCTTCTTCTTAACAGGCAGCTGAACATGTAGGCAGGCAGATTCATAAGCCATAGTTCCCTCAGCAAAGAACTTCAGACACTAGTTCTCTAAGTAAACAGAAAAAGACAAATAGCTATGGAGGGTCTTGGGTACAAAGCCAGAAAAATAGCCCGAGTGAAGTTGTGTTCTAAAACTAGGCAGAAAAGGCAATTGTGCCTATCTTTATGGGGAATCGGTCTCCCACACTCACATTTCCCCTTTCTGGATGAAATTTAAAATGGTAAACTGACAAAAGACAGGAAGAAGGGAAAGTTCCCAGTCGGGTACTTATCTATCTCAGGCTCGGTAGCTTAAACAACGCGGCAAACAACATGACAGACCAAACTCAAAAGGTAGTGCTTGGACTGGCAGCAAAGATGTTCAGAGGATTAGTTGCCCACACATCACTTATGCTCCTTACACCCTGGATGTAGAACATACATCTCACTTATGGCACCTGGAAGGGATTAAGGCTTTGGTAAGGTGGCCTGATTTATGGGTATTCTCTGTAGGCTACACCTTTAATAAGGAATACTGTAACAGTGATATGGAAGGTTCACAATTTCATAGGTAAATGTTAGGCTATCAGTCAGCAAACTATTACAAGCTTGGCCAACAACCAAAGATCAGAATCAAACACTGTACCTTGTATGTGTGATGTAAAAAACATAACCATTATGCCAACTAGGGATATAATCTCCAATTCACAGACTGCAGCTTCACTCTCAGCAGACGTCTGTACCCCTGATGCTTCACAATCACTACTATCCTGCATTATGATAAACACATCTAGCCCCTCATAGAATGAAGATGATGATATATAAGCTAAGCATTAAAGAAATCACTGAACACTGTAGTTTCAAAATATTCAGATCAATTATAGGCATTTTAATTGGTTTCTGGCAACAGAAAGAACCAGGAATAAAACTCTCAACTTCCCTGTTTTTTAATTGCAGGATGGAAGACCTTCTTCACTTAGCTGATAAAACCGCAAAAATCAGAGGAAGATATGAAGAAAAGGCTGGACCAACATGAGGTTTCTGAAGAGCAGCTATTTAAAAAAAACAATACATTTCAAAGATAGAACACACAGATAAAAAATTAGATTTTCTGCTATACCAGAGAAACTGGAATGAACAGACTGCCTTAGTTTAATGAAAATACAAATAAGAAAACTGGACTAGAGTTCAACAGCAGGGTTTATTCACCAAAAGGGCACATTTTGTGCATTCCCTAAAGCTGGCCATGACATATATTAGTGAAGACACAAGGACATCCGAAAATAGAACTGCTCCTGAGAAAATTGTGGGCAGAAGGGAAAAGTATTAAAATTTGTTGACAGAAGAGTGTTTGTGGAAATAAGCTGCAATTTTATGATAAGGGCAATGGAAGCATTTACATTCCCCAAGAAGGCTGATTAGGGGGATAAATGAAAGAAAAGAGACAAGAATTAAAGTAGCAAGATTGCTCTCTGATAAGCTGTGTTTGAACGGAGAAACCAGGCAGGGGTGTCCTCTTTTCCTTTATTTGCTTTAGATGGTAATCAAGAAGAGTTTGGTTATATTCAAACATGGTATTTTGTACTTAAGTTCAGTAAAGGACATTTTGGTGTTGTAGAACATGTTGAGAGAGTTTCGAGTCCTTTCAGGATATAAAATTAAAGATGATGAAAAAAAAAGGCCCAACTGTAAATTATGTACCCACACATGAATTGATGCAGGAATACCCATATTTATGGGGGCATGATAAGATAAAGAATTTAGGAATATGGATTAAAAAGCTTCTGTTATGATGGCTAAGATTATTTAGGAAGAGATTAAACAAAAGATAATAAAAAAACTGAGAAACTGGAAGCACTTGTTTATGGATAAGGATGTCAAGATATATTGAAAATGCTTTTAGTCCCTTTACTTTTACATAAAAGGCAGGCATATTTTTATCGACCAAAGGAGAAGTTGTTGGAAATAATTAATAAAGATTTGAGTGAATCTATCTGAAAGGGGAAGAGACAAGAGTAGACATTTCCACATTCCAGACAAATTGATCTTCCATAATACAGACTGGTTTAGGGATACCTGATCATAGGCGATAACTAGGCTATTGACCCGGAGGTCATTTTAAGCCTAGCCTTTTCAACACAATGTAATACCATAGAGGTACTAGTCAATGCCCAGGTTTGCATTTAGTGATGACTCCCCATATCCAAGAGGTTTGTGGGCGCTATCCCTGGTAAGAATTTATGGTGCCCCATCCACTCATCCAGATTTCTCTTGAACAGTGTCATAAGGGTGCTCTGTTTCATATGAATTGGTAGCTTATTTTAAACATGTAGCAGTCACTGGGAGATAAATCTGTCCCTCCAACATGTCCTATTTAAGTCGCAGGCCATATTTAAGTCCCTAGAATGGGTAAGCCACAGACCCATTTGATTTACAGATATGCATTAAGTTCATTAGGTTTGGGGCTTGAGTTGCTCTGTAGGCCAGGCATAAAGCTCCACTAAGAACTCTATACAATACATAGCATAGTGACAGGGATTTATTCAGTCTGTGTAAAGCACATGCTGGAGCCCTTGATCTTCTTTGTTATAAACCTCTGAGGTCTCTCTAATTGCTGTAGATGCTTAGTACGATACATACCAAATGGGGCGTTATACTCAATTATGGGCCAGATAAGTGCAGAGTATACGAGGGTTATAACTTATTTTGCTCTCGAGGTGATGTCTTTACTAATCAAGTGAGCTACGTGGAAAGATTTCCTTACAACGGTAGATATGTGGTGGTCGAAGTTAAGGTTGCGGTCAACCTGTGATCCCAGGTCCCTTACCACTTCATGGTACTTAGGGTATTGTTACTGATTTGATAGTGTGAAGAGACATTGTTTGCGTTGAAGGAAATGATGATGCATTTCTTTGCATTCATTTTGAGACTGTGACTAATACACCAGCCGTTGGTCTGTGTGACACCTTCTTGGAGTATACTGACATCATTTGGGGATTTAATGACGGCACCTGGTTTGAAGTCATCTGCAAACTTGGTCAGCCATAACCCTTTAGCTTTGACCTGAACTTCTGAAGTATATACCAAACCATAGGGGGCCCAGCACTGACACCTGTGGCACCCCGCTGGTAACAGGTCTGCTGGTTGATGTGGAGTCACCCACTTTGGTAGTGTGTCTCCAGTTTGTGAGCCAGTTGGCAACCCATCTTACAAAGAAGGGGTTTATATTCAGTTTAAGGTTATTGGTAATGCCTGAATGTGGGACTGTGTCAAAAGCCTTTGCCAAGTCGAGGTATGCTGTGCGCACACATATGCCCTCATCAATGGTCTTGGTCACACTTTTAAAGAAATCCGCCAGATTTAACAGGCAGGATCTGCCCTCATGAAGCCGAACTGGGTAGGGTCCATGGTTTGGTGGTCACCTATATCTTTATTTATGAGGCCCATAATGATACATTCCATGGCCTTACAGATGAGGCTGGTCAGGCTTATGGGTCTGTAATTCCCCAGGACTGTTGTTAGGCCACCTTTGTGGAGGAGAATAACTGTAGCTGTTCTCCATTCCTCAGGAACAAACCCTGTGGTTAGACTATGATTGAAAAGGGTACTTAGTGGTGAATGTAGTTCATGTTTCAGCCAGTTTAGAAGACAGCCTTGGATGTCATCTGGTCCCATAGAGGCCTTGGACAGGGCTTTGAGGACCTGCTCTTCAGATATGTAAGGAGGGTTGAAGTTTGGGGGAGGATTTGTTGCATGTTAGAAGGGGATAAGGCAGTGAAATTTTCATCAAACCTATCCACTAGCAGGCACTCTGTGGGACCAGTGTGCGTTACTATTGGCCACAAGTTCTGCACATGCTTGGGTCCTACCCTTTAGGTTACAGACATAGCTGTAAAAGGCCTTATGGCTATCCTTGGCAGTACTTGCTAAGTTTTTCTCAATGGAGCTCTTAGACAACTTGGCAAGTTATCTTATTTGCCTGTTAAGGCTGAGGAGGTTACTTTTCCATTCCTGGGTGCTTGTATTTGTTTTCTTGGACAGCAACATTTTCCATTTATTGTAGAGTTTGTTGATGCCAGAGGTCCACCACGGCAGCTTGATTTTACTTGGGGCTCTGGCTTTGATTTTATCTGGTACAACCAAATTTATACACTTATGCAAGTGACTGTACAGGGCTTTATTGTAACCTTCAGCGTAGTTACCACTTTCAGCTTGGGATGGGGCTTGGAATGCACTTATACCTTATACCTATCTAGGAGGGTATATTTTGCCTTGGTGAAGTTTTTTAGTCTGATTTCACACTTTGTGAGTTCTGCTGTTAGCATCAGTTCAAAGGTGACTGATTCTGGTCAGCTTTAACTAATGAGGGTCCAACAGTTGCAGTAGTGCACCTGTTTGACATGTTGGTAAGGACCAGATCTAGAATATTTGTTCATCTTGTCAGGGTATGGACACTGTGCTCCATGGCATTTGAATACACAAAGTCAAGGAACTTTTGTGCTAGCAAGTTTGGGCTTGAGTAGGTTTCCCAGTTGATGGTGGGATCACTGAAATCCCCCACAACCAATGTGTTTGGTAAAATTCGGATTGTCTTTAGTTTGGTTAAGTAGGTTTCATGGGCATTGTGACCCATGGAGAGGGATCTATAACTGGCTAGGACTTGAATGTGGGTCTTACCCACTGTAACCTGGACATGGAGTAACTCCATGGAGTTGTCCAGTTTAACTAGATGTGAAGTGAATTAATCTCTAATATAGATTTAAACACCGCCTCCTTTGGTTTTTATACATTTCTTTTGCGGTCTAAAGGTGTCGAAGGTATTGTAGCCTTGCAGGGCCGGGATACTCTCTAAGGCCTTAAACCAGGTTTCTGTGACTGCACAGACATCTACATCTTCTAGTGACAGAAGTGCCTCAAGGGAGTCCTGTTTTTGGTTTAAGCTCCAAGTATTTAGCAACATGACTCATTTTCTTTCTGACTGGTTGATTTCACGTTAGTAATGTTGTTTTGAAGACCTTGCCTAAAAAAGGCACTATGGGAGAGGGAAGAGCCTTTGCCAGCAGCCAAAAGCCTAGGGCTACCAGGTGCAAATTTTCTCTAGTAACACAGCAAAGTTTGTCGACCATGGCTTCCCAGGCAGACAGGAACTGGATCCCCTAGGAATGACGCCGAAAACTAAGCCAATTATTGAAATCAATCATTTTTTGTTTATATTGTGGCATCATTCTAGGTGAGGGCAGTATGCTGCTCAAGGCTAGGGACATACCTGCCTGAGACACATACTCAGAGAGCTCAACCATGTCCCTGTTCATATAGTCCAGTGAGGTACATCTCAGGTCATTCACACAAATATGAACTGTGACAGAGTCATAACAGTACTTGTTGCTGAGAGACCTGAGTGCATCTATGATTTGGCGAATCCTGGCACAGGACAGGCAACTGACTATGACTTTTTTCTTGTCCAGCCTGGTGAGTGGGACATCTATGTTTCTCACTATTGAGTCTCCAATGACAAGAAAACTTGTTTTTTGAGTGTTACACCTTATAGGCTTGGTGGATGAGTGTTTCTATGGGTAATGGGTGCTGTGAAGATTGTGCTAGCTGTAGAAGACTTATGTTTTGAGGGTCTCTGTTTTTTCAGTAAGGTTTCTGAGAGAACCTCCACATATGTGGATTTATGTGTTTGATGCGTACTACAGTATGTGTAGGAGTAGTGGTACTATGTGAATATGCAGTGGTGGGTGAGTTGACAACCTTCTCCATGTTACTGTTTTGAGTGAGAGAGCATGGATTCTAGATTCTTGGTGTAAATACATCTCTTGCACTCTGTACTAGACTGTGTTATTAGTAGAGGGTTGCCTGTGTACATGAGGCAGTTGCTACACTGCCTCAAGAGACCTAAGTCAACAAGGTTGGCAGTAGAAACAAGGGTAGTCTAAATGCCCATAATGCTAGGTTGAAGACTGTTGTCACTTGGGGTGGCTTTTCAGAAACAATCTTGGAGAAGCTTGGCAAATGTATATTTTTGCCTGGGTTTTAAGGGAAAATTTGTTAAGTTTAACTGTCCGACTTTGGCACACAATTGTGCGGCAGTGCGCATTGCTGTGCAATGTGCAAACAAGCAGAAACCTACTCAGATGCAGGGCCTAAATGCCAGAAGCTAAAACTTGAAAAACAAAACTGTAACAACATTCAATGAGGATGTTTATTACAAGCCCCAAACCAGCCTTCCTTTACCAGTCAAGTGCCAAACAAAAACAATTCTCTCACAAAACTGCAGATAGGCCCCTTCCGATCCAAAATGGCCTAGAAAAACGTGCTCAGAACAAACAAACCACTGCAAACAGTTCCAGAAGCAGCATGCCTGAATCTGGACTATGCTACAGCTACTAGCTACCCTAGTTTCAGTGGGAAGCACTAGAGAATATTTAACACAGCAGATATGCACTGAAAAATGTTTAAAACAGCAGAAAATGAGCCAGGAGAATCTAAAGAATGATTTAAACAGGTAACAGATCAGTTAATTAGGTATTGCTTGGAGGGAAAATCACAGCAAGCAGAACAGATAGCTTTAAAAACGTGAAAAAACACCAGTAAATACTTAACCAGTGTAAACAACAAGAAACTTGCTAAACAGTGAAAACTGCAATAAAATTCAATTTTACAGAAAGTGTAGAAGGCAAGTGCAGTATAACAGAGTAGTTTAGTACATAGTAAATAAATACAGTATAAAAGTAGGCAGCGGGCAACAAAAAAGTGCAGTAAATAGTATAAATAAGCAAAACACAGGCAACATATGTCTTTTAGTGGCTCAGAAGCCTCTAGGTGTCTGGTATCTCAGCTCAGAGAGGACTGGTAGCCCACCTCAGTTCAGCTTGGTACAAACAAACGAGATATATTAGAGCTATGCAGTTAAGGCTCATATACATAACACAAGTGAAAGGTTATAAGTCAAAGTGGAAAGAGAAGATGATGAAGCAGGAAGGAGTTCAAGAAATAAGGAGAGAGTGGGATTCTGGATGCAGGTCCTTAAGCAGACTAACAACAACTAGACAGGATATTATATTATATTCATAGAGTTGTAGAAAGTGTGCAAAGAACTAAGCCAATGCGGGAATGGAGAAAGGAGATTTTGACAAGAGGGATTACTGCAAGTAGGGGTACATACAATAGGCACGAGGCATCTTGAATCCACTACAGAAACCTGACAAGGAAATTGAGGTATTGGTAGCAATAACTTGACAGGAAAAAGTAATACAGTGGGATGAGGCCAGGCAGTAGTAGTAGTAGTAGTAGTGGTGGTAGTGGTAGTGGCAGTTTGGACAAATGGTTGTAGACTTTCTTCACTACCAGGGACTGATATCAGACTGTAGGCAAAGAGAAAGGGGTAGGGGAGTCTGATGTGAAAGACCTGCTCTGGTATAGGTTTTAGATCTGAATCTACAGTAAAAAAGAATAATTATCAGGGCATAAAACATTGCATGATAACTGTAAGAATCAATCCAGAAATGATTGGGAAGAGAGACTGGAAAAGCAATTTACAAGTAAATAATTCTTCTAGGCTGGGACTGGTTATCTGGATTGTCTAGAGATAGTAAGGGCTTTACTATGTTTAATGCTACTGGTTGCCAAAAAAGCAAATAGTAGAAAATCAAAATCTAAACCAACCATAACTGCAGTATGGAATACTGTAAAGGAGATAAAAGAACTGGAGATGGGATCATTAGAAAAGGGAAGGAGCAAATTACACTGAAGTAAATGTGATCTGGGGGAACAATACATCATGCAGAAAATGAAGTTATGTCTTACCATAACGTTTCATCTGTATTGTTGATCCTCGTTCAGTCATTACGTATGGGTATCGGTTCCAACCTCGGAACCGAGCTGGCCATTTTCCAAGCTCGCGTCAGCTTCAAACTCTTGAGCTAAACTCTTACCCACAATCCCCCTCTCCCTGTTACCTCAGATTGTGTTTGCAAGTCAAAGAAGGTAGAGGCTACCTCTGTTCAAATAACCTAAGAGAACTGGATGGTGAGATCCATTAGAAATCACAGGAGGGGCAAGTAGGGAGGGTCGTAATGACTGAACGAGGATCAACAATACAGATGGAATGTTATGGTAAGACATAACTTCTTTATCTGATATTGTTAATCCTTGTTCATTCCTTGCGTATGGGATAGAGTCCTCAGCTACCTCTATTCCTGGGAGGCTCTCATGGAAGGACATTCCTGAGCACCATAGAACTGAAAGATGCTCTACTCCTGGAGGGCAAATCCAATTTGTAATGATTGATGAAGGTATGAGGCATAGGCTCAAGTTGCAGCTGCACATTTGTCATGTAAAGAAGCTCTGGCATGGAAGGCAGCAGAAGTTGCCACCGACCTTGTTGAATGAGCTTTCATGGTAGTAGGCAACAAGATATTACGTTGTGTATAAATGAAGGTCACACAGTCCTTCAACCATCTAGCTAATGTGACCTTAGCAACAGCAGATCCTAATCTAGGTCCAGAAAAGGCCAAAAATAACTGGTCAGATTTACGAAAGGACCTAGTCCTGTTTAAGTAAAAATGGTCTTGCCTGTGTATATCTAGGGTATGTAGGCAATACTCTCCTCTGTTTGAATGATTGGGAAAGAAAACTGGCAATTCAGTGGTTTGATTAATGGACATTTCATAGATCACTTTTGGCAGAAATGATGGATTAAGTTCTCAAAGACACTATTCTCTATGAAAAATCAAGTATGGACCAAAAACAAGGTTTTCCATGACAAATGCTTGAGGTTGCAAGAAGAGGCTGGTTCGAAAGGTGGCATTGTCAGAGCTTGTAGAACTAATGATAAATCCCATGGTTGAATAGGTTCTCTAAAAGGTGGCTTTAGATGATTCACACCTTTTATGAAGGTCTTGGACAATTTGTGGGACATAAGAGAGGAATCTTGGACACCCTCATGAAAATTAAAAATTGCAGCCAAATGAACTCTAATGGTAGAAGCCGATAGACCCGATTGGAAAAGGTCGGCCAGATAGTCTAGTATTATCGACACTGGTGCTGAGAAGGGATCTACTTGCTTATCTTTCAGCCAACAGGTAAATCTTTTCTACTTGCTCAGATAAGTAATTCTAGTGGAAGACTTATGAGATGCAATGAGAATGTCACGTACTGGTAAAGAAAGATCATTCTGCCTGGCAATCAAGGGAATTGGAGTAGCCAAGCTGTGAGCTTCAGGCTGTTCAAGTTGGGATGAATCAGGTTCTGTGGATGTGAGATCAACTCCGGGGTTGGATGGAGAATCCATGGTCGATCTAGTAGGTGAGGCCAAAGGAAGGGGAACCAAATCTGTCGAGGCCAATATTGTGCTATGAGGATCACATTCCTCTTCAACCGATGGGCTTTCTTCAGAAACTGGGGAATGAGGGGAAAGGGTGGGAATGTGTAAAGAAGACCCGAGGCCCAATCGTGGACTACAGCGTCTCTGGGTGACTGTCCCTTAGGGGGAATCAGAGCGAAGTAATTGCTGCATTTGTAGTTGGTCAGGGATGCAAAGAGGTCACAGCAAGGACGGCCCCAGCGGTGGAAGATCTCTGCCGCTATCAAGGGATTCAGGGACCACTGGTGAGGTTGAAGAATGCACCTGCTGAGTCTGTTTGCTATCACGTTGGAACTCCCGGGAATGTACATTTCTAGAAGAAAACGGTTGGTAGCCATCGCCCATTGCCATGTCCTCATGGCCTCTTGACAAAGGGGGTAAGATTTGCTTCCACCTTGCTTGTTGATGTACCAGAACACCGCCATGTTGTCTGACTGAATCGCAACTGTCCCAGATGGCAGCAGGGGAAGGAATGCTTGCAATGCCAGAAGCACTGCCCTCAGCTCTAGAACATTTATATGCAGATGGGCCTCCAGTTCAGACCAAGTGCCTTGGACTGTCTGTTCCTAACATAGCCCCCCCCCCACCCTATCAGGGAGGCGTCCATGGTCACGGTGGCCTTGGGTTGCTGGGGGGAAAAAGGGCGAGACCATTGTGACAGATTGTGTGTCATCCACCAATTTAAATCCTGTTTGCACCTGTGGGTTACTTGAATCATGGCTGAAAGAGGATGCTGAAAGGGATACCATTGGGTGAGCAGTAGCCATTCTGGAAACCTATTGTGAAACCTGGCCAGGGAGACAATGGTGATGGAGGCTGCCATGGAACCAAACAGCTGTAGAACCGAGTGAGTCGTGGATTAGCCTTTGTGCAGCGAGGAGAAAGTATGCCAGGGCTCCTTCCAATAGATGATTGGTGGGGGCGGAAATGAGACAGTTGTCTAGGTATGGAAACACCTGGAATCCTTGAAGTTGCAAGTGAGCTGTGACAACTGCCATGCACTTTGTGAACACTCTGGGGGCTGTAGAGAGTCCGAAGGGCAGTACTCTGAACTGGTAGTGACTGGCTCCAGCACGGAAATGCAAAAATCTTCTTGATGGCGTGTCCACTTTTATGTGGTAGTACACATCTTGAAGATCTATCGAGCACATCCAATTGTCTTTTTCCAAAAGTGGGAGGATAGACTGTATTGTGACCATCCAGAATTTTTGTACTCTCACAAACTTGTTCAATACACCAAGATCCAAAATTGGTCTCCAGTCCACCGGTTTTCTATGGTACCAAAAATAGTCTTGAGTAGAATCTGGATCCAATCTGGTCTGGAGGGACTATTTGATTGACTCTCTTTCTTAGCAGCTTTTCTATCTCTAATGCTGCTTCTTTCCTTTGACTGGGTGGAATGTCGGGAAGGTTTTTTGAAGGGACAGGACAAAGATCGAAGGGGATATGATAACCTCTGGTAATAATACTTTGTACCCAGGAATCGGTGGTGATAGCCAGGCAGAAGGGTACAAAGAGAAACGACCCCCAACCACCTCCAGAAGAAAGGAGTTGGGCCGCTCTTCAGGAGCGCTGGTAGGATTGGCCAGGGAAAGAATCCCTGGAACCCTGGTTACATGGACCCCCTCTGCCCCAAAAGGAGTGTCTTCCCTGTGAGTTTCCCCCTCTGCCTCTAGGGAAGAACTCGGCCTGTGTGTCACAGAAAGGACCCTGAGATTTCTTGAACCATATCTTCCCACTCTTTGGTTTTGGGAGAAAGCATGTTGGGGGGAAGAATAATGGACACCTACAGCAGAAAGGGTCTTACTGTCCTGTTCGCATTTGGCCAGTGTGCTTTTAACTTTGTGTCCAAACAACGAGGAGGCCTCAGTGGGAGCATTAAGAAAGGAAGCCTTAAAGGGTTCCGTGAAATTGCACAAGCACATCCAGGCGTGTCGTCTCAAGACTGCAGCTGAACCCGCTGCTCTAGCTGTTCTTTCTGATGTGTGAGATATCAGTCGCATAGAGGAATTAGATATTGACTCAATGGTGGCCAGTTGAGAGGCCACTTTGTCACAGACCTCATCAGACACGGCACCAGCCAAGGTTTCAGACAGCTCAGAAATCAGATCCCTTTGAAGCCTGGTAAAGTGTGCCATATAATTCAGGGACCTGATAGTAAAGGTCGCTGATGCAAAGGTGCGCATCCCTATTCTGTCCAGGGCCCAGGACTCTTCGTTAGGCGGAAGGACAGTCTGGCTTTCTTCTTCTGCCAGATCCTTTTTTGTTGTAGCCACCACCACCAAAGAATCCACAGGAAGACCTTTTGACCAATGGGGATCCGTAGTAGGAGGGGGACAAAATCTTATCTGGCCTCCGGGGAATAGCTTTGACAGTGTCAGGAACTTTCCAAGCATGCTACACGATAAGCCGGACAAGTTCATTGGCAGGTGGAGTAACCCAGGAGGTAGGGGGTCGGGCACGAAAGGCCTGCAGGAACACAGATTTCTCAGAGGTTGGATTAGTGGACTGCCAGTCACCTCTCTCTTTCAGGATTTCGAGGATATCACCAAAGGATACCTCAGAGGGTGACTGAGGGGATCTTTCCCCCTCATCAAAATCTGTGTCTTCAGTGAGGGACTCTTCTGTGGAGTCCATGCGCTTCCTCTTACGCGAACTTTTCCAGTGGACTTCCTCAGTGGCAGAAGCTGGGGAAGACAGCGGAAAAGGGGTTTCCTGTGGGAATATGTCTTGAGGCCCTTGCACCCAGTGTCCACTCGGTGCGACTTGTGAAACCAATGTACCAGAGGAGGGTGGAGGGATAGACAGTCCAGTATCACCAGCAGCAGCGAAAGCCTTCTTCGTCAGTTGGAAGGCTGGTCCTCCTGAAGAGGAGTGAATGTCTAGGACAGGGGTCATCCCTCCCCTAAGGGGCTCAGTCTGCCAAACCAGAGTCCCTGGATGGCTGTGGAGCAGCAAACTATGCATGTCACAACTGACATCCTGGGTCGTAGCAAAACTTTCCTGCCATGAAGGCAACTGCGGTTCCTTAGTGAGATCCATAAAGGGAACCGCAGAAGGGAAAGACTGTGCTATATCCATGGACTTCAAAGGCAATGAAGGAGGAGAACAAGAAGGGGTCTTTGGAGACGGGTGATCACCTCCCAAGGAATGATAGTTCTTGGGGGGGTGGGATACCTCTGCCCAAGAGTACCTGATCCACAAGACGCAATACATCATGTTCGAAAAGGCTTCTAGTGGACCTCACGGAGACTGAGGGAGAAACAGGCTTGTCCACAGAAGAGGCAAACTCAGTGCTCATCTCACCAGTCCACACCGAGAACAATGGTGCCGAGAGAGACTGGACTACGGGTGTCTGCACCGAAGAAGTCATCAGTGCCGAGGTCATGGTCTGCACCGACACAGGGATCGGTGCTGAAGTGGCTGTCTGTACCAAAGATAGAACCGACAAAACTGGAGTCAACAATAAACACGTTGGTTCCGAGGAAGATCTCGGAGCCAACATGGTCAAGGTCTGCGCCGATATAGTGGTAATAGTCTGAACCGAGGAGCCCCTCGGTGCCGATATAGTGAAGGCTGCAGGAGAAGACGAAGCCAAGATCACTAATGGAGCCGAAGGTCTAGGTACCGAAAGCACTGGGACTGACGAGTGAGCTCCGGAGCCGAAACTTTAGCCTTTTTAGGTTTTGGTTGGCGGGAGCCCCCAGCTGGGGATGAAGGCAAAGATTTAGCCTTGGTAGGAACATCCAAAATTTTCTTATGGGCTCTAGGAGGGGTTGAGGCCTCCAACCCAGAAATAGCCTCTGAAAAGGGAGATTTAAGAAGTCCCTTCAGTAACAGCTTGTTTTTCCTTTCCAACAAGGTTCTATTTGAAAAGTTCTCACAAATAGTATAGGGTGGATCAACAGACAAGTGGGACTCCCCAAAATAATAAACACATAAAGAGTGTGCATCAGAAGTAGGTAGTTTGTGTCTACAATCAGAACACCATTTAAACCCCGGACTACCTTTCTTATCTGCCATAATAGCTAAAATGAAAGCAGAAAAGTGCACCAGCAATGGTACAAAAGAATACCCAAAAGTATGAGAAAAAGGGAAGGATTACCAACGATGGTAAGGGGGAAATACCTCATGGTAAAAAGGTTGAGAAAAGAGAAGAAAAACCTGAAGAAAGTATAATCGCTAGATGCGATAGGGTAAGAGACAATGAAAAGGAAACTTTTCTGACAGAAAAGTAATATAAATGGTTATTAAACAACAAACAACTGTACTTAGCACAAGAGAAGCAGCTTGACATGACCGAATGGCAATGTGGCAAATGAAATCTGAGGTAGCAGAGAGAGGGGGATTGTGGGTAAGAGTTTAGCTCGAGAGTTTGAAGCTGACACGAGCTTGGAAAATGGCCAGCTCGGTTCCAAGGTCGGAACCGATACCTATACGTAAGGAATGAACGAGGATTAACAATATCAGATTAATAACACAGCAAAAGGCAGCACAGCAAGCCGACAGAGCTCGGAAACAGCGTAAGCAGAAAAAAGCAAATAAAATCAATCACCATATGAACGCTGTCCCCTAATGGCACTGGAACATCACCTCAAAGTCACAAAAAATGGAAGAATCCAAAAATCCACTAGTACTACTCCACTCGTAGGAAAATGTAGTCAGTAATCCAAAGATGAAATTGAGATAACAGCTTTATTCACAGTTATTTAAATAACCCTCCCAATGCAATGATTGGTGAAAACTTTCAAAGTCAGATTTATGTTTTAAGTCTAAAACATACAATATTTGGTAAAAGCATATAAAAAGTGTGTAAATATTAAAAAACTATTGATATCTAAATATTAATATATAGTACTTGTTAAAAGAAATCACATAGACAGATACACACAATGCACTAAATGGCAACCACTACATTTTTTAAGTTATTTAATCATTTAGGTCTAAAAATCTTCCTACTTTTCAAGAATGGTTTAATTTGGACCTTGTCATTCAGGCCCGGTGGTTCATCTGCCCTCCATCTAATTATCCATCTAAGTTCACATTCCAGGGTCTGGTTTACTAAATCACCTCCTCTATAATTGGTCACTAAATGCTGTATAATACAGAAATTAAAAATGTGATTGGGACCTGCTTCCTTACAATGTTTAGCCAAGGCATTGGACTCAGAACCCAACCTAATGTGGTAATTGTGCTCCCTAATGCGATCTTTAAATGCCCTGTTGGTTTTCCCTATGTAAAACGAAGGGCATAATTCACATCTTGCCAGATAAACAACGTTCTTACTATCACAACTGGTGTCTGTGTTAAAATAAAACGTGTGTCCAGTTACCGGATGTACGAACACTGTGTCCTTGTTTATATAGATGCAATGGTTGCATTTACCACAAGGCATGGTGTTTCTATTTGGTCTAATAGCCATTTGTTTATAACCTACATTTCTAGGTCTACGTAACAGCCTCTTTAAATTAGGTTTATTTTAATACAGACACCAATTATAGAGGAGGTGATTTAGTAAACCGGACCCTGGAATGTGAACTTAAATGGATAATTAGATGGAGGGCAGATGAACCACCGGGCCTGAATGACAAGGTCCAAATTAAACCATTCTTGAAAAGTAGGAAGATTTTTAGACCTAAATGATTAAATAACTTAAAAAATGTAGTGGTTGCCATTTAGTGCACTGTGTGTATCTGTCTATGTGATTTCTTTTAACAAGTACTACATATTAATATTTGTATATCAATAGCTTTTTAATATTCACAACTTTTTATATGTTTTTATCTGATATTGTATGTTTTAGACTTTGCCTTTAGAAGTCTTATGGTTTTAAACATTTTAGTATGTTATATATTTTTTGGGCTATTAGCGCTTTAAATTATAAATTTGACTTTCAAAGTTTTCACCAATCATAACATTGGGAGGGTTATTTAAATAACATATACGCTGCACTATTTGTAAAGTCTGAAGAAGCCTACGGGCGAAAGCGCTTACTATTTGTGTCGTTCTGTGAATAAAGCTGTTATTTCCAACTTCATCTTTGGATTATTGACTACCTTTTCCTACGAGTGGAGTAGTACCATTGGATTTTTGGATTCTTCCATTTTTTGTGACTTTGAGGTGATGTTCCAGTGCCATTAGGGGACAGCGTTCATATGGTGATTGAATATCAGATTAATGTTTAGAAGGAGGAAGAATAAGGTTTAAGGGAAGACAGGAACTGAGTAATTTATGTAATGTTAGAGTGAATGATCATTGTTTAAAAGACAATATTTATGTGTACTGTATAAAAAAATGAACTTTACCTACATTTGCATAGATGAGTAGTAATATGATTCACAGAGTTATGTGCCAACAAGCCTTATTTGCATAAGAACTTCATAACTCAAGAAAAATTTCTGAAACTTGGTGTTGCCACTTTTTACACTGCTGGTTACAGTGTTTATGTGAGCAAAAGCCAGAATTAAAACTAATAATTAAAACAGGCACAGTTAAGACCACAACTGAAGGAGTAGGATCACAGCATTGCTGTTTACTGTGAAATCTGCAGGAATAGCTTCAAAATTATTGGTAAAGTAAAAATATTGTTTAATTATGTAGTGCACTGGTATCACTTGGTAAACCGTACTATTTTAACATACTGCACTTTCAAAATAATGCAGTTATTTGGTGCAGCTTCTGGTGCCTCACAATGGCTCTGCTCAGAACCAAGGTACACGCATATTTATTGCATTTTACCAAGTAAAATATCACCAATCTACTGTGAAAGACATTTCCCTTCCCCTCCCACAAGCTTTAAAAGCTTTCAATGCAATATGTATGCCCTTGTGTCTCTCCTAGGCAAAAATTTCTTAAAAAATAATTCACAAAGAACTGAAATGGTGAAGTGTGAGAACTGTTATCATTATTCTCTTATTGCAGTATGCATAGAACACATTTACCAGTACGTTTCAACTCAATTAAGAAGAGAGTTATATTGGTAACTGCAGAACTTCATATGTCTAAGAAAATGATGTTACAGCCTCAGGGAGCAAGGCACAGGAGAGAAAACTTCTTTGCTGACGAGAACCATATTCCCATGGATGCACTTAAGATACATGGAAAAAGTCGTTTTGTAAAAGGGGGTCCAAAACAGGCTGAGCAAATTAAAGTGTTCAATGAAGTTCTAGGTGACATAACAACTACAAGTGGAAGGATTCACACCTTGACACAATGCAGAAAAAGAGCTAATGATATGGTGTCATGTGCAAGGATTAAAGCTAAGAAGAATGCAATTGCAGACACTAGCATGGTCAGCAGGCCTTCCACTGTCCAAAGTTTACCACCTGATGAGGAGTACCAGCTGTCCCTTTTTTTAATTTCTCCAAGTATTTTTGGGTTTCTAATACCATGATGGGAATGGACCCCATTCCTAAGTCAAAGTATGATTCAAATTCATGAAATTAGTAATTTTTCAATCTTTGATGTTAGCTATAAGTGTTCTTGACAGCACCCGCAATGTGCCCAATAATGAATCCTTCTGCAATTCATATGGTGTTATGTGTATCGGTAACACAGCCAAGTATGATTGTAAACTCTTTTTCATAAGACTCATTGCTCCTACAACTAATGGAACTGTTTAGGTATCTTTCTTCCAAATTGCCCTAGTTTTTGCCTGCAAATCCTGGTATTTTATGACTTTGTCTCTCTCTCTCTGTACGTAAGACACTGTAGTCACTGGGTGTAGTAATTTCAATGATCAATTTCACTTTTGTCTTCTGTTTATGAACTACTATATCTGCTTTTCTCGCATTTATTTTTTGAACTGTTGGTAATGGGTGATCCCATATGATATAAACTTCATAATTTTCTATAATGCTTTGTGGCTCATGTTTCCAGTGTTTCTCAACTACTTCAATATTATAATGTTTGCACAATCCCCAGTGCAACAGTATTGTCACATTATTATGCCTTTCAGTATACAATCCTTCTGCCATTAATATATCACAACCAGCAACAAGATGTGCGACTGTTTCCAATTCTGTTTTACAAAACCTACATTTGTCTGTTACTCCCACATGTTTTATGGACTTTGTAAACCAACATGGATATATAGTATACTATCTTGGACTGTCAAGATTAACCTTTCATCTTTCAGTTTAAATTCACCTCTCCTTAACCACTCCTGTGTTCTATCCTGATCAATATGAGATTGCTCCGACAGTTTTCTATACTTGCAACTGTATTTATGCATTTTCCACATTTCCTGCCTTCTCATCTGATCCTTCACCTTATATTCTTTCTTTTGTTTTTTTTAGCACATTCAGTTGCTGCCTAATTTTTATATACTTTTTGTTCGATTTACATTCCCACTTGACACCAATATGCTTCTGCTAAACTAAGCAGAGAAGTCATCTTAGACTTATTCTCCTCATGTTTCAAATCTTTCACTATGTTTGGGTCTTGTGAGATCAGCAGATATGCATACAGTCTCACACCTGCAGATCTATACATGTAATCAATTTCAAGGAGGCCCATACCTCCTTCAGAAAATAGAATATATAGTCTTGGTATACTGACTTTTATAAATCATATGATGAGCATGAAGTATCCTTCTTATTTTCCTATCCAACATATGCAACACCTTTTGTGGCCAGTCAATCACTCCAAAAACTGCAAGTTAAGACAGGAAGAGCAAATTGGTTCATAGCTTGGACTTTCATTCTAAATGTCAATGCTGTTTTTAGTATTAATTTTAGTCTTCTATAATATTCCTTACTAAGATTTATTCACATTTGTTCATGTTTTATTGTTTATCCTACATTAATTCCCAAATATTTATACACTCCCTCTTGCTTCTCTGACAGCGGTGCCTCATGGTCAGACTGGGTACTACTACGCACCACTGCCCTTGCGGTCACTCTGTCCAATGGAACATTAGTACCCACAAGCAGGTGTGGCTCACTTTCAGTCTCACTGCTACAGGGTAGCTCCCTCCCTGAAGTAACCACCTCACCAGTCCTGGCTGCAAGTATGCAGTATGTCTGGGTCTCCCCCAGGCTACCAGACCCACAAGCTTGTCTTGAAGCCTGACTGCATGTAACTGCACTAACACATGGCATTGCCTCATCAAAATCCTTCCCTATTAGGACATCTGCATGATGGTAGTTTGGTACCCCTACAAACAAACAAGTAAAGGCACAAGCAGAGCTAGGGAACACAATATATGCCAGATAGTTAAAAGCTAATAGAACACTTTATTACACTGCACACTTGATAAAAATAATGATAAAATTAAGCACTTTAGTCTCTGTCAGATCAGAGACTTCTTCAGAATACCAGCACAAATAAATTAATCTCTTTGGCAAAGAAAGTGCAATACAAGATTTCAGTCATTTAATTTATTTACATATGTTATTGTTTGATGTGCTTGGGTGGCTTGTTGCATTAATTGGGGGCGTGATTTTAAATATGAGTGTATAAAAGAGATTAATTTATTTGTGTTGGTATTCTGAAGAAGGCTCTGATCTGACAGAGACAAAAGCGCTTAATTTTATTATTTTTATCAAGTGTACAGTGTAATAAAGTGTTCTATTAGCTTTTAGCTATCTGGCACATACTGTGTTCCGTAGCTCTGCTTGTGCCTTTACTTGTTCAAGTCTGGTACCCCTGTTGTCTCAAGACAATCTACACATTTTGTCTTTCCCACTTACTGGCTCTCCCACCTTTTTCTCCCCACCTTGCCTCCATGGACATCTGTATGCCAACATGGCCCCACTGGTTGCATTCAAAACATTTAACCCTAGGTCCTGGACATGTACCTGGACTAGTGGCTTCTCCTGCTACTAGCATATTCTGTTGGGGCAGTCTGGGCTGCCCACCAAGGGTTACTTTAGACCCATGAGCAGCACTGGGTGTCCCTTTCCTGTGCAGTGATGCCCTGCTTGATAGGTATAGGTCTTCCTTCTTCCCCAACTCATCTGAAGTAGCACATTGTCTATCAGCTAACCAGATCCTCATGTCATCAGGTAAAGTGCTAAGGGCTTGTTCCCTCACCAAAAGGTCTGCCAGCCCTTCAAAAGTGGTGACCTGACATCCACTCACACACCTATGAAAATAAGTGCTTAGTTCAGCAACATATTCATACAAATTTTGATCTGACATGCTTCTATGCTCACAAAAATTTTTCCTATAAGCTTCAGGTGTTAGCTTAAAAAATTCTAGCAAACAATTTTTAACAGCAGTATAATCAAAATTTTCACGATCAGTTAGTTTAGACAGCACAGCTACAGCTTTTCCATGGAGTAAGGGGGTCAGGAGCCATACCCAGAGCCTTTGGCCAACACCATACTTTTTACATACCCTCTCAAACATATGAATGAAACTACCAAAAGTATCCCCCTCTGTAAACTGTGGAAGAAATTTACTGACCTTTTGTGCTTCTGGGGTCCGGTTATTCCCTTCCTCATTACCTCCATGACTCTGGCGATGAGTCAGCATCTCCTTTTCATGCTGCCTCTACCTCCCCTTCTCCTCAGCTTCCAAGCGTAGCACTTTCTCATTTCCCTCAGCCTGTAAACATCTCAGTCTATCTGCTGTTTCTGTTTCCACACACCTGGCCTCCAACTCAAGCCTCTTTAGCTCCAGATAGATTTTTTTAAGTCCACTGCAGAAAGGTTCAACTGTCTATTCTCTGAGTGTTGTAGATCTCCATGGCCAGTCCGATCATCCTTCTGATTGCTGTTTTTGATGCAGCTGTGACCAAAGCTGCAACCACATCTGCCTTAGTCAGGTTTCCATGCACCAGTCCCTTAGCCTGACACATCTCAACCAACTGTCTCCTTGTCAGCTTGCCATACTCCTCTGCTGACATGCTTGCCTGCTCTCCCTGACTAACTAAGCTAACAAAAGAAATAAAACAACTGTGATCCGAACTCTGAATATTCAGTGTGAGGCTGATTTAGAGTACAAAAACACCTTCAGTGATCACTGTACACAAGCTATAGGAATTCACTTTACACACCACTACAAGCCAATTAGTATGTGATGTGGATAACTCACGACTATCAAACAATTAATACTTGATGTGGATATCCTACCAGTGCCACCAATTAATATGCGATGCCTGTGCAATGGCCCAGTAATCAAGGAGCCTCAATCCTCACCACTAGCATCAGTGAGGGGCATGCACACTGGGAAGCATAACAAGTATACACACACACACACACACACACACACACACACACACAGTAAAGTACAACTTCCTTTAACAGTACACAGATCACAGTCAGCCGGGGCTGGTTTCTCCCCTTCTCTCCAGATCCCCAATAAGACTCCCCACTTGCATAGTTATAGAGTACAGGTCTCAACCTAGTGGTCAAGCTAAAAGTTCCAGCACCCTCTCTGTCCAACCAGTGCTTCGTGTTCCTGCCCAAGTAGCTGATATACACAAACACACACACATATACACACACACACACACACACACACACACACACACACACACACACACACACAATTTGAGATATGAGTTATATACAAACACACAGACACACCTGGTGAAGGCTGGCACAGGTTCTCCAGCTATGCCCCCTTCTCCGCCCAGGCTGTAAGGTAGAAATCACTGCCACCAACCACTATCAGCTACTAATAAGGCCCTTACCAAAGGGTGTCCAATTTTATTGTGCATTATTGTTATTATCCAGTTAGAAGTATGATGAACAGTAAGACTTATTGGAGTGGCTTGGACAGTATCATTATATACATGCAATGTACTCTAGAACTTGAATTATCTCTGCACAAAATAGCCCCAGTTGAAAGGTTTAAAAATATTTAATAATAATTCTGGGCTTCTTGCGTAACAGTAACACTACATAATTTGTTTCTTCTCCTCAAGAGTCCACTCTATAGTCTTTATGGCTCTTTTTGGCCCATCAGTTTTTGTGGACTACTACTTCCTTCTACAATAGGGGTGCTGTCCTTTTTAATTTCTCCAAATCTTTTGGGTTTCTAATACCATGATGGGAATGGACCCCATTCCTAAGTCAAAGTATGATTAAAGTTCATGAACTTAGCATTGTTTCAATCTTTGATGTCAGCCAGAAGTGGTCTTAGCAACACCTGCAATGTGTCCAGTAATGATTCCTTCTGCAATTCGTATAGAGTTGCATTTATTGGTAACATATCTAAATTCTATTGCAGATTTTTTTTTATAAGACCCATTACTCCTACTACTATTGGAACTATCTTGGTATCTTTCTTCCACATCGCTCTTGTTTCTGCCTGCAAATCCTAATATTTTATGACTTTGTCTCTCTCTGTACACAGGACACTCCAGTCACTGGGTTTAGCGATTTCAATGATCAATGCTACTTTTGTCTTCTTTTTGTGGATCACTATATCAGATTTTCTTGCAGCTATCTTTTGAACTGTTGGTAATGGGTGATCCCATGTGATGCAGACTTCATCATTTTCTATGATGCTTTGTGGCTCATTTTTCCAATGTTCTTCAGCTACTTCCATATTATAATGTTTGCACAACACCCCCCCAGTGCAACAGTCTTGCTACATTATTATGCCTTTCAGTATACAGTCCTTCTGCCATTAGTATATCACAATCAGCAACAAGGTGTGCGACTGTCTCAAATTCTGTTTTACAAAACCAACATTAGTCTTTTTCTCCGACATGTTCAATGGGCTTTGTACACCAATGTGTACATAGCCACTATCTTGGGCTGCCAATATTAACCTTTCATCTTTTGGTTTGAATTTGCCTCTCCTTAACCATTCCTGGATTTGATCCTGATCAACATGATGGTGCTGTCCCTATGGAGAAATGACTATGATGCAGAAGATGAGAGCACTTAGTTCATTCAAAGTGGTGTGGATACTAGCACTAGACTGGGACTGTTTGATTAGAGCATATATACCTTAATATAGAGAATGTATGTATATAAATATGGAATGTTCGCTCATCAGGTACTTCATCATTATCAGCAGTAGCATCATAGGAGCAAAGAGCACATGGGAAGTATGGACTTCATTAGCTACAATCTGTATTAACATTTCAGATATTTTAAACAAAATAGGCTATTCAAATAGTTATTTGCTCAAAGGTTCAGCAACACAACCAACCACATGCTGTGGTGTACCACAGCAGGCTGTTTGACAATGATGCAGTTTACTCTCATAGTTGTGACACAGTCTCACAGTGGTAGCACAGTCATAAATGTACTGGCAGAGACCTCTACCTCCAAGCAAGTTCATAACGTCATAGTCACTGAATCACACATACTCCAACATGAGGAAATACCATTCCAGAAAGGGTGAATTACCTCATAGCTCACCTTCCCAGGCCCTTTCCAAATGCAATTTGTATCAATGGATGGGGAATTCACACCTGGAGTATTGCCTATGTCCATTATGGACAGGGGCAAGCTGTAAGACACTAATGCATGGACACAAATCCAAGCCATCGTCCTGCCCCTAGGGACCATATATTGGGTAAAATTGGGCTATATTGGTTAGGATTGGAAGCCATTAGCCTAGTAATCTCCTTTGAATCCATGAACCTCATTCTTGTGGACAAGGTGAACTGACAGAAGACACAATAATTTCTGAGGTTCCATTACGTGCTGTACAGGCTATACACTGGAGTATCAGGACATCAATCACAGCTGGCACCAGAGACAGATAAGGCCTTGTCTCCACAGCAGCAAATGTACTATGACATAGTTCAGGTACAGGCTTCTGCCACAGAGTCACACAGAAATGATTAGAGCGCTACAGGGTACACATACAAGGAAATTCACTAGTACGTGGGAATGATGGTGGTCAGTAAAGAAGCCATGATGATTTTCATGGGGAGCACTGTTACACACATGACTTCTATGTCAGGGTCTATGTGCACATTACTGAAAGACACAGCAGGCACACACTGGGGACAGTGATGAACATGGCTGAGGGAGTGTCCACATGTGTGGTAGATGAGTAGGCCAGACACCATGTGCTTTCCAACAAAGTGCTGCACGCATGCATGTAAATTGTCCAAAATAGAAGGCAATTAGGCTTCATCACACTTCCACATCATGGGGAAGGACATGTGAGTCGAGGTCCAAGTCTTGCAGCACTGTTAAATCAATGCTGAGAGCTTCTCCTACATCTAGTAGATTATGACATTGCAGCAGCTCAGCTTCACATGCTCACATGGTAGCACTTGCTCATAATCTATGGGATCATCACAGACACTGTCATAAGAGGACATTGTGTATGACATATTTCAAATATGACAGTTTTAGCTACTGTAATATATACCTCAGCCAACATGTAAACAAAGAAATGGCAAAAGAAAGTACAGTAAAAAAACAAGAATCTGTGCTAGAAATGACGACTGTATGCTGGAAAAAAAGTGAAAAAAAATCCACCTGTTTATGCAAGTAAAAAACATTTGGGACTGCAATACCATTGAGATTTGCATTAACAAGTGACTGCATCTTCATTACCACAATTCAGTTATTCAGCATGTATCAATGAATGATAAAGGGAGCTGCAGAGATGCTTTTGGTCATTGGCTCTGGAAGTCATCTACCAGGCTGGCACATGATTGCGTTACGTAAAATGCAACAGGAGGTGAATGTTCTGTATGCAGTAGCACACTCATACTGACCCCCCCACCCCCGACTTGCCAAGGTAGTGGAATCGAGCTTTGAGCAGACTAAACACGTGCTCAGTTACTAGGCATGTTATGACACTCCTCTGTAGCTCCCTGCAAATTAATGACTGGTGTCTGTACCCAAAAGTTTGAGTGAGTAGCCAACAGCACCTGGAAAATATAACAGGAAGGGGCATATGAGGATAGAATGGTTAGTCATTGAAACCTATGTCTCTAAATAGACAAACATTTATGAGGAAAAAATTATACTGTGTGCAACTACCAACTAGCTGACCAAGAAAAGGACTACCATGCAGGAAGTGTCAGAATAGTGAACTTGTGTACCACATGTGGAAAGCATGGGTACTGTTATGATGTTGGGCCAATGTGTCACAGACACAGCCAAGTGCATCACACACTACCTAGCAGCTGATGAAATGGTAACCCTTCCTACTGCAGTACATCTCACCCCATGGTCCAGGATTAGGCCCTAATAGCTATATGGATGCAATCCATCGTACATTAAGAAACACGCCATTCCATAAAAGGCATTAATGGTATTGGCTTGGTCATGTGGTGACACTGGAAAAGTACAGTTTTGTACCTACCATAAATGTAGATGTTCGAGTGTACACCCTGCTGCAGTCATCACACTTGGGTTATCCTGTCGTCAGGCGGTCCTGCAGTCAGCCGGAATTCCAAAGTCTTGATCCTGCGTCGGTTGCTGTCGCTTCTTTCCTGACGTCAGTGCGCCAGGGGTATATATAATGCATCCAACGCCATTTTCTTCAGTTTTTCTTGCCCCAGATGTCAGGTGCCCCCAAAAAGGTGGTCAGTAATTAGTACCAAATTAAGTAATTTTTGGACAAACACAAAATCCCTCCAGCTATAAGCAAATACATCAGGAAGGTATTGTACAGATTTTAGCCAGTTGGCTCAGAGGGGATGGAGGGAGGGTAACCTGGACTGCAGCAGGGTGTACACTCGAACATCTACATTTATGGTAGGTACAAAACTGTAATATGTTCATCGTGTTACCCTGCTGCAGTCATCACATTTGGGTAGAATCCCAAAGCTAAGGATGGGTGGAGGAGTTATAGAGGGTTAGAGGAGGCTAGAAGGCCCTGCATAACTGCAGTGGCAAAGCCAGCTCTAGTCTTAGAGTAAAGTGGTAAGTGATAGTGTTTGGTAAAGATGTGTACTGAACTCCAAGTTGCAGCTTCCAAAATCTCCTTGGTAGGAACCCCCCTGAGGAAGGCTGTAGATGTAGCTGTTGCCCTGGTAGAGTGGGGCCTAATGGTAGCAGGTACTGGTTTTCCATGATGGGTATAGCAAAAACGAATGCAATGTCCTATCCATTTGGAAATGGTCTGTTTTGATATGGCCTTCCCTTGTGAAACTGTAGCATAGGATACAAAGAGCTGGTCAGATTTTCTGAAAGCCTTAGTTTTATCCAAGTAGTAACGAAGTTGCCTGTGAATGTCCAAGGAATGCAGGAGTCTTTCTTCTTTGTTCTGTGGATTTGGGAAGAAGGTGGGTAAGTGGATGGTTTGATTTAAAGCCACACTGGAAACCACCTTCGGCATGAAGGAAGGATTGGTTTGTAGAGAAACTCTGTCTTGATGGAAAATGAGGAAAGGTTCCACTGCCATTAGTGCCTGCAGCTCTGAGACTCTTCTAGCTGAAGTTATTGCTAGCAGCAGGGCAGTCTTCCATGATAGGAACTGTAGATCTGCAGAGAAAGCTGGCTCAAAGGGAGGTAGCGTAAGTTTTTCCAAAACAAAATTGAGGTCCCATGTTGGTGTAGGTGCTCTCCTGGGGGCCCTAATGTTTTTTGCCCCTCTGAGGAACTGCCTTAGAAGTGGATGCGAAAATAAGGGTGGATCCGTGTTGTAGTGGGCTGAAATACCTGATGCATGGATTTTAATGGAAGAAAAAGAAAGTCCTTTGTGCAACATCTCAGTTAAATACTGTAGAATCTGAGGCATGTGAGGCTGAAATGTGTTTTGGCCTTTAGCTTGGTTCCAGGTGCAAAACCTTTTCCATTTATCCGAATAGGCCTTCCTGGTGCTGGGCCTCCTAGCTTCCAGAATAACATCCATAATTTCTTGAGAAAGAGGAGCTGGCTGGATGCTTAGGTGATTTGCCATGCAGCCAGATTTAAGGTTTTGAGTTGGCTGTGAAGAATCTGATTGTTTTGCTGTGTGAGCAAATGGGCAATTTGTGGTAAAATCCAAGGTGGGCCCTGGGCCATATTCCTCAATAGTGGGTACCAGTGCTGGCGTGGCCAGTCTGGGGCTATGAGTATCAGTCATGGTTTCTCCTTTCTGACTTTCAGAAGCACCTTTGTGAGGAGAGGCAATGGAGGGAAGGCATATACTGTCAGGTTTTTCCAACTGAATGAGAGTGCGTCCACTTTCCAAGCTTGATGGTGAAGTGTCCTTGTACAAAATTTTGTTAGTTGATAGTTTTGAGGACTGGCAAACAGGTCTATGTCTGGAAGTCCTCATTTTTGAGTTATCATTGCAAATACTTGTGGATCCAGTTTCCACTCGTGGGGATCCATGATGTTTCTGCTGAGGTCGTCTGCCATTGTGTTCTTTTATCCTGGCAGGAATTGAGCTTGTAACTGAACTTGGTAAACCAGAGCTGTGTTCCACAAGGTCATTGCTTGCCTGCATAGAGGGTAGGAGTGTGTACCCCCTTGTTTATTTATGTACCACATTACTGTGGTGTTGTCCGTCCTTATTGTAAGTTGTCCTGGATGCAATATATTCTTGAAGGCTGTCAGCATTCTGTACAGCTAACATCTCTTTTTGATTGATGTGCAGATTCCTTTGATCTGCAGTCCATATGCCTTGAATGCACTGTCCTGCCATGTGTGCCCCCCAGGTGTAGTCCGATGCATCTGTTGTCATAGTTTGCCTGGCTGGGGGCAAGGTGAAAGGCTGACCCTTGTTGAGGTGACATGCCTGTGACCACCATAGAAACTCCTGTTGTAGGCAGGGAATGAGAGATATCATTGTGTCCAAGCTGTGGCTGTGTTGAGACCATACGCTTTTTAGGTACCACTGTAATTTCCTCATATGCAGCTTTGCAAATGGTATTAGTAGTATGCAAGATGCCATGAAGCCAAAGGCCTGCAGAATTTTTCTTGCAGGTAGTTGGGTCTTTGTTGCCATTGTTTTGAAATATTGAGTCAGTTGTAGTTGTTTGTCTGGCATCAGAAAAGCCTTCTGGGCTGTTGTATTCAAGTTGACACCCAGGAATGTCATGCTTTGTGAGGGTACTAGTTTTGATTTCTTTTCATTTACTGTGTACCCCAGGCAACTTGGAAGATGTTTTACAAAAGCCAGATGTTGTAAGAGGGTGTCCTTGCTTTCTGCTTGGATGAGGCAGTCGTCCAGGTATGGGTATATTTGAATTCCTCTTTGTCTGCAGTATGCAATTACTGGTGCCATGCATTTTGTGAAGACCCTGGGCGCAGTAGATAAGCCAAAGAGCAGTGCAGAGAATTGGTAATGGGTTGAACCTGCAATGAAACGGAGGTATCTTCTGCAACTTTGTCTGATACGGACATGCAGGTATGCCTCCTTGAGGTCCAACGTTACTAGCCATGCTTTCTTGCCCAACATGGGAAGAAGCTGCTGTAGTGTTAGCATCTTGAATTTGAGTACTTGTAAGAAGGTGTTTAGAATTGAAAGTCCAGAACTGGTTTCCAGGCATTGTCCTTTCTGGGAACTAGAAAGAGCCTTGAGTAAAATCCTTGGCCTTGTTCTGGAGTAGGTACCAGTTGAATGGCTCTCATGTCCATGAGAGCTGTAATTTGTTTTTGTGCCTCTGCCCATTGATTTTGTGGCAGGTTTGGCATTCCTCTTTTCATTGGCAAGGTGTGAAAATGGAATCTTTATTCTCGTGAAATTATGTCTAGGACCCATTTGTTCTTTGTGACAATGTGCCACTTGTCTGAAAAAAGTGTGGGTTTTCCTCCCAAGGGGGCTGCCAAGAGAGTGTTGCTTGGCCAGATAGGGGCAAGTCATTGAGTTTGCCTTCTGGTAGTTTGGGACCTGTCTTCTCCTCCCTTCTGTGTTGCAGTGCCCCATTGTTGAGGTTTGTATTGGGCTTGTGGTTGTCCTCTGCCTCTTGGACGTCTGTATTTACCCCTCTGTGGTCTGTCAGTAGCTGGAAAGGACCAATTTTTTATTGGCCAATTTCTGCTGAAGCGAGGGGGCTGTACCTGTAGAAATTCTTTGACTGTCTGCATAAATTTTGTCTTATCCTCCATTTTCTTTAAGACTTCTTCTGCTTTAACTCCAAAAAGAACATCCTGCTGTAAGGGAGCATCCAGAAGCTTTGCTTTAACATGATCAGGCAGAGTTTGTTCCTTTAACCAAGCATGCCTACGTATAACAGACCCAGTGACAGCTGCTCTGCAGGAAGCCTCCAAAGAATCAAAACCACATTGTAAAGTATGTTTGCCCAACTGTTCAGTTGCATGTAACAGATCCTGCATTTCTTTCAATTCAGACTGTTGAGGGAGTGTGCTCATTTTTTGTTTTAACTGAGACATTAGAAATTGCTGATATTTTAGCATGTGAAATTGGCAATTTAGTGCCCTCATAGCTAGAGTGGCTGGGGTGTAAACCTTTTTCCCCCACCTGTCTAGTGCTCTGGAGTCCCTTTCAGAGGGTACAGGATTTTTTGCCATAGAAGCCTTAGCCCCTTTGGGACCCTGGGAGATAGTCTCTGGATCAGCAACAGGGCTTTTATAAAGGAATTTGTGGGAATCAGGCACTCTGTAGTATCTGTCAGGTTTGGCTGGAGCAGGAGGCAGAGAATCTGGGTTCAAATTGGATTCTACGTAAACATCATCCACAATGTCTAAAACTGGGGGGATGGCAAGTGGTCTGTGCTGGGGGAGTAAAAGAAACTCTCTGAGCCTTTTCTTTGAGTCAGAGTAGTCCTGACCTTCCCAGTGAAAATGTTCCCTCATAGTGTGTAAAGTTTCCCCAAAGGAGTAGTCTTCAGGGGGAGAAGCTGAGGGAATAGAATCCTCAGCATCAGAATCTTCATAAGGGGAGAAGGAGTAATCTTAGTCCTCAGAGGAGCCTGAGGAAATACAGACTTGTTCAGAGGAGGCATAATCTTCCTCTTGTCTAGGCCTTTTGTCGGGTGGAGGTTGGGAACCCCTGATTAAAGAGATCAAATCTTCAGCCATTTTGAGCATCTGTTTCTTAGGCATGGGGCCTTGAACTGGAGACTGAAGTGCAGTCTTTTTAGGTTTAATAGGAGTCTTAGTCTTAGGATACATTTTTATGGTGAGCGTCGTCGGTCTGAAGACGCCTTCAGAAACCGAAGGTGTTTCTGCAGCACCGACATCTTTATCAGCAGTGTCGTCGGTAGGGGGTAAACAAAATGGCTGCGTCGGCCTAGTACTCTACGCCAAAAGCTCCAAAGCGGTTTCGGGTTCCAGATCTGCGGTAGTCAGGGGCTGTGTCGAAGCCTCACTGAACCGGAGACCGGACCAGCCGAGGCCTCGGAGTCTGGCTTGGGTCTAGGCTGCCTGTCGTTATCCTTGCATTTTTTGTGCACGCCGGTAGTCGGTTGCTCCGACGGCATAGTGTAGTTAAATTTTCTGCCGAAGTAGTTTCGTGCGAAATCAAAGCATTTTTTTATAGTACGCTTATTAAACCTAGCACAAAAACGACAACCAGTGACGTCATGGTCTGGGCCTACGCAAGGTATGCAGTAAGAATGAAAATCCTTATGAGGTATTTGCTTCCCACAAGAAATACAATTGTTAACTTTTTCTGACATCGGTCTGAGGCAAGAAAAGTTTCCCCAATGGAGTACTTAGCTTTATTGAAGACTTCGGATCTGAAATTCGACTTTGAAAATCTCAGGAGTCGGCCGACCGGCACTTGCAAACTGCTTCTGCTTTGGGCACCGCACGGCAAGAAAGACTGGAGAAAATGGCGTCGGATGCATTATATATACCCCTGGTGCACTGACGTCAGGGAAGAAGCGACAGCAACCGACGCTGGACCACGACTTTGGAATTCCAGCCGACTGCAGGACCGCCTGACGACAGGATAACCCAAGTGTGATGACTGCAGCAGGGTAACACGATGAACATCTAAATATATTCGACCAAATAAGCTAAGAGTATGAGGAGGAAACTGTTGCAGTATGCTCAAGGCAGAAGCCTATGATATACTCAACATTTTCCCAAACTGTCTCTGAAAGGTCTCCCTGTGGTAAGAATAGTGAGGGCTATACATACGTTGGTATCCACAGGAACAGAAAAAGCCATGCATTCCCCACCTCCAGTTTATGGGCGGTACAAGTTCACAAAAGCTTTTATGATCTCCCTTGTCTACTCTAACTCTACTCTATTAAGCAAGTCTTGCTCTCCAAAGCAGAAATTAGTTATTTTATGCCTATATTTTCTCTTCCACAGTTGTAGCATCACTCAGATCACTAGTATGCAGTGTGGCAGAGATAAATAGAGTAAAATGGTATACAGTAAAGGCTAGCATCTTTGCTGACTGCAAAAAGTGCAGATTCACTTTTTATCAGGCAAGCAATGTACCGAAAACAACTCTGAATTGCAAAACGTGTGAAGAAAGTCTCATTTGCATACTTAAGTTGCATCTTTTGCACATATTTTTTTAATTTACAACTCATTATGCACTAATTTGTCTAGAAAGGCCTTTACAACTTATCAATTGTTGCACGAGTGTAGTTTATGTCTCTAAATGCATATCACCTACCCTTAAGTGAAACCAGAGCACATGCCCTTTAAGTACTTGTTTAATGACTACAAATTTCAACCAAAATTAATAGGAAAGATAACTGACTGTGCTGGAATGCTGCAAATCGGAGACACTGGCAATGAATATGACTACCTTAGACAAACAAACATCAATAACATTTCTTGTTTTAACTGATGATAGGCCGCTGGCTAAGTGGAACTAAATCTACAATTAATTAAAAAATTACGAAGGTAAATTAATTTGTGCTGTTTAAAGTGCACCAAACTGTCTATCTTCCACCTCACTGCCATTTCACACAGAATAGTTCCAACTGCAGACCTTCCCAGAAGATAAACCTGTAGCTGTAAACAGTCATAGCCATTGAGATTTGCATTAACAAGTGACTGCACCTTGGAAGCATAAATAAAGCTAATGTTGCTGCAATGCAACAGTCATTTTAAACCAAAATAACAACACATGCTACAAAGGAGCATAGGAGATTTCAATAGCACTAACCATATTTTTTTAAGTGTGCACACATATATACACATACCACAACAACATACCAGCAAAATACGTACAGGTTTTATGAATCCAACCAAAGGGCAACAAAGCGTAAGCTTTTCAAGGAAACAATTAGTTAAGAGGTAGTGTAACTCACCATTAATGACTCTCCTTGATGCTGCTGACTTTCTCTGCTCCTGCGGAACTTTTTCCTTAGATATGGCAGGTTTATTACCTCTCCCAGGTGATGTACTATGCTGTCTGCCAGGTGACTTCTTCCTGTTCACTGGAGAGCTGCTGCATGGCTGTGGAAGTCCTTTCTTCAGTTTTTCAGGGGATGACTTTTTTTCCATGAGGTAATCCAATTCCTTAAAACATACAATAATCAATATTAAAGTACTAAGAACCAAGAAAGAAATGTCATGGAGATTCGGGAGGCAACAATCACACACGAAAATGCCAAACTAAGATAATGGCATCAATAATACAAAACGATCTAAAAAGTACTTTTAAACATAACCTCGAAACTCATTGTCTACTCTCCCCTGCAGTTCTTCAGAATCTGCAGCAGTAGTAGCATAGCTGAAAGACAAACTCATCCAATATCCTAGAAAATCAAAAGCAATACTTGTCTCCAACAGGTGAAGAAAAAAAGTGTTTCTAAAGTGGCAAAGTGACTATCCAGTATGTAATACTTCAAAGCAACACTACAGTTATGCATACCCAGAAGTAAAGTTTGAAACTTGATGGCTGCGAAGGATGATGAAATCATCCATGATGGAAGTTGGAAACAGCTGCTAAATGTACTTTGAATGTGGAGAAGTTAAATATGTCAGTCAAAAATTGCAGAACAACAAGAATGGGAGCAGTAAATGGATTCACTCCTTGATGAGTGGCACACAGATAAAAACATAATTCACTTCCCTTTGCAATATCTTTCAAACAGAGGATTTTAGCTTATACAGGGTACCTGGCCATAAATCAGACTGGAGAAATCTCAAGGGAGTGAGACTCCAGATATGGCCTGTCAGACAGGCTGATTAGAAGGTCTGGGTAAGTCTCTAGAAGATGATGCTTCTTTAACAACTGAGGCCAAAGCAATGGAAACCAAACTTGTCAAGTCCAGAACAGGACTAAGAGAATGGCTTTGGCCCTGCAAATCCTGCTTTTCTAGACAAAATCCCATATTAATGGGAATACAGGGAAGGCATACAGTAATCCTGGAGGCCACTGATGAACAACATAATCCCCTCATGTCTGACTGTATTCATGGAAGAAGCTGCTGCATTTCACAGTTGTAGGAGATTAACTATAAACCCACGCAAGTTAAAACTTCAATTAAACCATAATGTTGTACTTCTAAACTACTCAAAGTTTGCAATGAACCCGATAGATGCAATCATGCAGTTTCTGCATAGAATTTCAGAATGCTTTTAGGCAGGTTAAAGCAGCTTCAGATGATAGTGGTGAATGCTACAAATCTCTTCATCTTCTGTCTCTTATTATTCTTGAAGACAGACAGAAGGCATAGGACCTTTACCCATGTGCCTCACGTTAGCTTTCCTACTCTACATGGTTTAGAAGACATACAGCATAAGCTCTTATAAGATGCAGCCTATAAATGAGAAGAAATCTACTACATATTGTATGAGACAAGGCTGCACCACTACACCACCAAAACACACACAAACACTGACCATCACTGCATACAAATTCTAAAATTTCAAAACCAGACTCTAAACAATGCCTCATCTTTGGTGCAGCAGACTATAAATTTCACAACTTTAAGGAATACAGCATTGTGGCAATGCATAACAAAGCAAAACAAGGTAAATCTTAAAAAAAGAACATAAAGCAATAATATAAAATCAGCATGCTTCTAGTTTAACATACTACAATCCTCTATTTTATAGTTTAGTTTTATCTAGTATTTAATAAATGAACAGTTCACTGCTGGACATACATGTCCTGTGCCTGCATCATGTGTATAGTGCATCTTTCGCAAGTTAGCTTCTGTCAGGACACATGGGGGCATCAAGTTAGTTTGTATCAGGATACATGAAGGCAGATCACATGAGGCTACAAGTGCTGTAATTACTTGGGGGGGGGGCACAACAGATTTCATTAAGGCCACATTGGTGCATATACACCCTTTCTGCATTTTTCAGTCGATGCATTTAATCACACATGATTTTTTCATGCCCCCAGTCTCTGTGTCTCACATACCTAAATTATCTAGATATAATGGATGACTTTGCACAAAGTTAAGTGATCTACAAGAAGACCCTTCCTTGAAGAGTCTTATGGTTGGCTTTATCTTTTCTAACTATCAGAACCTACTAGCCTTTCTTCAAAAAGTTCCAGTACTCAAACAAATAAGCATTCCTTTGACAATGCACTCTGTAACATAACTCAACGACAAAAATAGCACGTCTTCCAAGCCCATTAGCTCACCCCCACCCACTATCAAGCATCTTATAACATACCTAGAAATATCAATGAAGATTTGGTTCCCCCAATGCTAACAAGAAATACACAAATACATACTTGCCAGTCTCACAAGAAACTCCAACAGCTGAATCTGGACAGAGGGGTTGCTCCCTGACAGGACAGCAATGAAGGCATTCTTGACCCATCAAGGAGGGTCCTCTCATAAATTAAAGGATAAGCTAAGAACATTTTTTGGAATTTTTGTTCTTGATGCATGATGACCATCAGATTCTTTCTTGCTCTCCTTGACTATTTATACCCTATCACAAGAGTGAGAGTCAATGGAGAGGGGGCATCACTCAAGCAGCCATGAGGGAGTGGTTCAAGTTTTTTTGTTATGGCCCTATGTCCCTTGTGCTACAGAAGGGGGAGGGGTGCAATGGGCTGTCGCTGTTGATTGTCCCATACTTCGATAAGGGATATTGACAGGAAGTAGTCCCACCCCTCTCCCAAAGCGAGGAAGATTGTTTCCTTAGTCTCCATCATGGAACTTACATCATCCCTGTGTGCCCCCACGTGCATGCATCCCTCTCCTACCTTCCCTAGAAGAGGAGAGCAGGCAGGACTGAAATCACTAATCAAGTTCAGTCACCTGGGTAATAGTCAGGGTTCCAACCTTCTGCACCAAGGAGCCAGGTGTTATATGTTAAGAACAAGTCTGTTATAATGAATAAGATGCTCTTTGATGGGTCCTTTGATAATACTTGGGATTCACCTCAAAGTCATCAGGAATGAAGTGGACAAAGGACTGCAACAGAACACAGCTTAAAAGTCTGAGTCTTGTACTGGCTCTATGATGAGGAGGGTTAGAGGGATAAAACCCTTACTTGAACCTAGACTATAAGAATGGCAACAACCTGAAGGTGGAACAGCACAATGGCAAAAGTGAATGCAGTTCTCCTGCTAAGAAGGGTTAAATGGGCAGCTGTAAGATTTTCCTCCTTGAAGCCAGATAAATCCTTCTAATTAAACCACTGTAAATGCTACATGGAATGTTTGAGCAAGCAGTGTGCTACAAGGGAGTCAACAGCCATTCACTCCTGTCTCTGCCTTTGGGGAAAAACAAGTAAACAGAACAATGGATTAGTTCAGGGACAAATTCAAAACCACCTTCTAAGGACATGTGGTACTAAAGTTAGGAAAGCTGACTGCAGAACACAAAGGAGCTCCTCACACCTGCATATCTGAATCTCCAGGAATCTTCTCAAAGAAGTGGAGCTGAATCTTCAATCTGGCAAGCCCAAAATACAGCAAAGCCAGTATGTCAAAATGACCTCCAAGTCTCCTGAAGAAGAGAGCTCCCTCAAAGAGGAGCAGAGCAGTAGCATACACAAAGGAGCTGCGTGATCAGCCAGACCTGGTTCTCATTCCTGCTCTTCATCAGGAATAATGGTCAGGAACCCACGCATGAATCCTAGAGAAAAAAACTGAGGCCAAACATAAAGATATCTGCAAGAAAAAACACCTGAGCTGAGAAAGGCACAGGTTACCACTCCATCAAAACTGAGAACAAATTCCACATGGAGGGCCAGCCGGAAGGCACCACTTCTTTGAGCCTTCCATTGGACCAGCCAGAAATCTAGCAGGATTAGAAGCAAGACCACAGCAAGGACATGATGTTGAGCCATTTGTCTCTCAAACCATGGAAGAAATATCATGGCTAAGACCAAGGAGTTTCCTGCATTAAAGCAGATGAAGATCATGAATCCATGGACAAGACAGTATAGCAAATGAGAACTATCTTATTCCCTAAACTCTGCATGAGGAATGGAATCAGCAAGAGAAGAGAGGAAACATGCAGGAGCAACAAAAGCAAGAGAAATGGATGGTCCTGGTGACAGAAGGACTGATCTCCAGAATGCTCCACCTACACAGACTCAGTAAAACATGGCCTCTGAAGACAGAGTAGGACAGTGACTCAGAGCTACTGCCCGCACATTCTCATCCATAAGAATGTGACATACTGAAAGAATGAAACCAAGGTCCATAAACAAATACAATCATGCTACAATTTTCTGCAAGGAAGAATGGCCTTGCAATCTCTTGACTGAAAGATTACCACACTATGGACACATTACCAAAATGAAAAAAAAGACTGTGCTGGTTCCGTTGGTACAGAAGAAATAAAGCCCTATGATCCATGTGATCAGAGTTAAGTTAGTGACTCTACTGCTTGATGGAGATGGTAAGGGAGAAGGGCATGCTCACCTTAGGTAGTCAGAATGGAGCTGACTGCATGTTGCCATGTACCCTTGGAGGTGTAGAAGTGATGCAGATGAGCATTTTGGAGAGTAGCCATTTTGTTCAGCAAGTCATCAATAAGTGGTAACCTTCATCACAAGTGAAGGGAAGTCTACATCTGCACAAGCAAAGCAATTTGGGACTTGGTGATGATGTGGATCACTTAGTCATTTGCCCAAGGGTACAATTAGAGCCTTTACTTGCCCAAATAGCTAGGATGACGTGAAAGGGCACAAACAACCCTCACAGCTGCTCAATGGTGGCCTCTCTGGATGGCTCCTGTCTTAAGGTTTGGAGAAACCCTTCTCCACAAAGCAACAAATTGACTCAAATCCAGCAAGGGGAAGTTTGGTGCAGACAGGGACAAAAAGAACCTACGATAAAAATAGAGACATCCAAGAATGAAAATAGACTCCATGGGGGAAAAAGGGACAGTAGCCCTGCACTCAGTTCCAAATGGTCAACAGCAGACATCATGGAAAACAGGGGTACTGATCCAAACCAAAATGGTGCCTTAGTGACTTAACCCTTCCTAAATTCCCAGCAAGCATCAGCTGACCGTGATGGAACAAACCATATTAAAGGACAGCCCAACTGAAGTTTTATAAGGACTGCCCACAAATCCAGGGTCCTGCCGGAACAGGCCAGCACCAGGAGAAATTCTGAAGTCAGTCAGGACTCTACTGCCACAAACTTCACATAGAGCAGTATAGTACAATACACACATCCTGAAGTGTGCCACAGCAACATGAATAAATTGTCTGCATTCAAGTCCAGCAGCATCAAGAAAGTGTAAGTGTTCATGCCCACAAGGCTCAAATGTGTCTGAATCTGGAACATGAGCCACATCTATGCCCAGTGTGCCAAGCAAAGATGGGACCTCTCAAAGCAGGGGAAAACTGGCAAGGGTTGTGATCATAAAGTTTGCACCTAAAAAGACAAACTGTACAGGAGCAGAAAGGACATTCATAAAGAAAATACTACAGCCCAAAAGAACTGTGACAAACGGGCCCCCGTCAGAAGTAAAGCCACCCCATGGGACCCCCTAGACAGGCCTTTCATAATCCCATCACTCTACAACATAGCACTAGTGATTCCTCTCAAACTCAGGCCACAGGGGCTATTACCTTGGAAAGGTCAGAAAGCTATAGACTCTAAAGGAAATTCAGACTCTTCCAAGAGTGAAGTCAAACTACATCAAACTTAAGAAGTACTAAGATGACTTATGAAATCAAGTGACAAATAATGTCCCAGGTACTAACCAGTATCTAAACCCCATGCAATACCATAAGGAAAAACAGGATCACAATAATCCCCTCGAGAGGAAAACACCCATTTTGTTCTAGCAAGAAAGAGGGTGATCTAGCTTCTGCCCTTCTGAAAACAGGACATCCTAGATGCTACCCTAAGCCTTACAGTCTAGCCTGGCCCAAGGGTATTTAACATAATAAACTGCTTGCAGAGGACATAACAAGAACAGAACCACAGCTAGTTGAGGGTGATTGAGTGTGGCCCAGCCCTTATCCTGCTCTCCCAGTGAAGGAATCCGGGAGATCCACCTGCCTCTCATCCTTTCATACTGGCAAGCCCAAATAAGAAGGTCAAAACAGACAAGCCCATGAATTTTCATTCCCAGCTAGAACAAAAGAGATGGATACCAAAAGACATCTGGCTTAATTCTTAGGCCAAGTCCAACATGCAGTCCTTGAACTGCAAGCCCACAAAACAATAAATGAGCGGCCCTCAAAGGGGTACATGTATTTGTTATGCTCATTGACAGCGTGTCTATCCCTTCTTTCTTTAGGCTTCCTTATCAACCAATAAAATGATGGCTTTTTCTGTTGATCTGCCAATCTTCATGCAAGTCTTCTTTCTTTAGACCTACGGACTTTAGATTTTAGATTATTAAATGAATGTAGGTAGACAAAGTAGTAGGGCACATTCAGTCTTTTGAATTAGAATTATTATTTTTTTTTGGCTATGGCTATACATGGCAAATAAATGATTTTTTAGTAGCAGGCTTTTCAACCTCATTTAGCACCTGCTGTACATCCTCAGAAAATATGCCTAAAAGGTATCAAACGTTATCATTCAAGCCATCAACTGAAGTGTTTCCAGGTCGGGGTCTTGTGTTAGTAAATCCAGTCTGTGAGGATGTTTTTGGAACTTGCCCTTGGTTAGTCTAAACAGAGGGGAGAAAGGAAAGTTATGTATTTACCATAAAGCTCAATCCATGTTGTCTTCTTTCTTCAGTCTCAACCTGTGGGTTATCAGATCCAATGGGATCCAAGTCCATCACTTTAAACTCTTGCCTCCAAAACTGCAACAACTCTCCCCTAATGCTCTGTATCCATTATTCTTCTCAGATTGAGCTTGCCCCTCCATATGAAGCCTCTGCCAAATATATCACCCAAACAAATCATTAGGCCAAGACCTAGCTGGTACAACAAACAAGACTTTAGGCAGGTCTGCAAGGTCCAATAAGAACCAACAAATACCAGTGACAACTTGTTAGGGGAACAGAGGGAGGAATAGTTGTAAAAGAAGGAAGAAGAGAACACAGATCTAGCGTTATGGTAAGTAAATAATTTTCATATCTGATGTTGTCTCTTCCATCTGCCACCACCTGTGGAACAGAGTCCACAGCTAGACTAACTGGGTGGTATTAAGAGAGAATGTTTCAAAGAATGGTGGAGCCAAAAGAAGTCATTGGCCTAGAGCGAATGTCAAGCTTGCTTCGAGAAACAAGGGTAAAGCTGTTTGACCAAGTAACCCTGAGCAAATGAGCAAATATCATACAAATAAGAGTGATTGAAACAAGTTGTTGAGGTAGATACTGCCCTTGTAAAATGAGCATTTATATGCAGACAAAGGATATACAGTCAGAAAGCTATCTGGACAGTGACCTTAGAAACTCTTATTAGGCTTGGCCTTAGAAAAGGACACAAAAAGCTGTTCTAATTTTCTGAGGTTTTTGGTTCTCTCGGAATAAAATTTCAACTGCTGATGAAGGTTCAAGCATGAAATTTGGAAACAATACTGATGAATGATTAGACAGATTCTGGTCAGAGTCTGACACCACCTTAGGCAAAAAGGCTATATTAGTTCACAAGAAAACCCTGGACTTGTGAAAAATCAGGTAAGAGGCCTACAGGACAAAGCCTGGGGTTCTAACTCTCATCTACAGGAGGTTACAGTAAATAAGGAAAGACTTTTCTGTAACAAGAATTTTACATCCACCATCACAGTAGGTTCAAAGGATGCCCTGATTAAGGCTTTTAATAAAAGGGACAGAATTCCAAGGCAGAACCAGGTCCCTCTAAGAGGGTTTGAGTAAAAACGTCCCTTTCTAAAAGACTTTAGATAACCTTGGGCAAGCTATGGGAAGACCATTCTTGCCAATATGGAAATTAAAAATGGCAACCAACTAAACCTTAACAGTACAGTAGCTACCTCCTGACTATTCAAAACAGCATCAAAAAGAGTAAAACTATTGAGATGGCCAAAATACTACATCTTCTCCCCTTACTCATAGGTTGGTACTAGGCTATCGGCCCTAGGGCCTATAAAAGCCAAGCCATAACAACTCCCTGGCTATTTCTTCCCTCACTATTTACTTCCCTGGACCCCTGTCTAGCAGGGCGACTGACATGATCCCTGGGGTGAATTTCCTTTCTCCCACCCAATTATCAAGGTTCCTCTTAAAGAGGGCCAAAGAAGTGCTCTGCTTGACATGTATGGGAAGTCTATTTCCAGAGTCTGGGGAGTCTCTGGGTCAGGAACCTATCCCTCCAGCATGTTTCGTTTATTGTGATGACAAGATTTAGATCCCTGGAGTGTATGGCTCTGAGGGATTGGGATTTCTTTAAGTGTAGCATGTCCAACAGCTCTGGGTTTGACATGGCCTTGTATGTTAAGCAGAGATCGCCTCGGAGTAGATGATATGTGACAGAGTATAGCTGGAGTTTTTTTAAGGTGGTCAGCATAGGGCATCTGCTTTAGGCCTGTGATTCTTTTATTGAGGTATTTCTGCGGCCTTTCCAGTTGTTGCAGATGTCTTGAGAGGTGCATACCAAATAGGGCGTTGTATTCTATAATGGGTCTAATGAGGGATGAGTACAGTGGGGCAATGACCTCCTTTTTTCTGGATGAAAAGCCCTTAGTGATGAGGTGTGCCACATAGAAAGATTTCCTGACTGTTGTGGCAATGTGGTTATTGAAAGTGAGACCACTGTCCACCTGTGTCCCTAAGTCTCTTATCACACTTTCGGTGTTTATTGTACTGTCACATATGTGGTAATTCACGGGTACATGTTTTTTCCCAAAGGGGATAACTATATATTTCTTGGCATTGAGCTTGAGCGCATGGCTCTGGCACAAAGTATTTGTTTCTGTAAGGCCCTTTTGTAGAGTATCAACATCATTTGGGGATTCATTAATGGCTCCCAGTTTGCAGTCATCCGCGAACTTTGTTAGCCAGAGTCCTTTAGTGTTGGCCTGTACTTCAGAGAAGTAGATGCCAAACAAGAGAGGTCCCAGGACTCAACCCTGAGGTACTCCACTTGTCTGGAGCTGGATTTGGAGTCAGCGACTTTTACAGTGTGGGTTCTGTCAGTAAGCCAGTTGGCAACCCATCGAGTGATGTAGGGATTAATGCCCAACTTAGTAAGTTTATCTATGATTCCAGAGTGGGGGATGGTGTCAAAGGCCTTGGCGAGGTCCAGATAGGCTATGTGGACTGCCTTACCCTCATCCACGGCTCTGGAGACCGATTCAAAGAAGTTAATCAGGTTCAGGAGACAAGATCGGACCTTCACAAACCCAAACTGGGTGGGGTCCAGTGTTTTAAGGTTGCCAGTGTCTTTGTTTATAAGTTCCACGATAATACATTCCATGGCCTTGCAGATCAGGCTCGTCAGACTGATGGGGTGGTAGTTCCTGGGATCCAAGGTGGATCCCCCCCTTGTGGAGTGGGATAACTGCAGCTGTGCGCCACTCAGTGGGCATGAAGCCTGAGGTGAGGGTATGATTAAACATGACACTTAGGTGAGGTGCCATTTAATTTTGTAGTTCATTTAGTACACAGCCCAGGATGTTCATCTGGTCCCATGGATGCTGTATTCTTAGCTTTGGAGAGTGCGTGTTTTACCTGTGTGGCCGTTATTATCGGAATTTGGCAATCTTCCAGTATTGAGATAGGCCATTTAGGGGGTGAAGTTGGCACTGAATCGATCTGCCAGGATACTGGCAATATCCTTGGGATCAGTATATTTAAAGCCATTCTGTTGTAGCTCAGTGCAGATCTGAGCATTGCCATTTAGATTTTTGACATAGTTATAGAATGCCTTGTGGTTGTTTTTGTAATCTTTGGCAATTTTATTTTTGTAACTAGCTTTGGAGGATTTTATGAGGGAGCTCAGCTTCTTACTGAGGCTGGTAAGGGAGTTTTTTGCATCCTGGGATTTTCCTCTTTTCTGCCACAGCTTGTTCCTTTTGTTGTAAAGTTTGTTTATGGCAAGGGACCACCAGATTGGCTTCCTTTTTTTGGAGGACAGCATCTTGGTTCCATTTGGGATGGCACAATTCACGCATGAGTGGATGTACTTGTACAGTGCCTTAGTGTAGGACTCAGCAGTCGAACTTTCAGTTCCCGTCTGCATGGGTGTCATGAAGTTTGTAACTTCTGACTTGAGTAGCATGAAGTTGGCTTTGGAGAATTTTTTTAAGGAGGTATCCTTACTGGGGGGTGGGGGTGGGATGTGGAATTTAAGGGTGATTAGCTTATGGTCTGACCTGACCAACGAGGGGGTGACCATAGGTGTGGAGCATCAATTTCCCATGTTGGTAATGACCAGGTTTAGGACACTGGAGCTCCTGGTGGGACTATGGATTAGTTGATCCAGGGCATTGGAATTTATGAATTCCAAGAACCTTTGGGCAAAGGTGTTAGTACACGAGTAGTTTTCCCAGTTAATGGAAGGGGAGTTGAGATCACCCAGTATTAGGGTGTTTGGTTGTATATTAATATTTTCCAGTATGTTTAGAAAGGTGCAGTGAGAATCTTGGGGCATGGTGGGGGATCTGTAGCAAGCTACAATTTGGATTGCAGTCTTACCTAGTGTTAGTTGCACCTGGAGAATTTCAGACGCATTGTTTTGGGCAACTAATCTGGTGGTGTGAATATCCTTGGGGAATATGGACATTCTTCCACCTTTAGTGTTTCAATCCTGGTTTGGTGGCCGAAAAGTGTGGTAAGAGTTGTAGCCTGGTATTGCAGGGGTGCTCTCTGGAGCCTTGAACCAGGTTCTCAGTTACTGCACAGATATCGATGTTCTCCATTTTTAGGAGTGCCTCGAGTGGGTTTCTGGTAGTGGGTTTCTGAGATGAGAAAAGGAGGTGTACAACTCTATTATATAGCCTGAGATCTCTTGCCATCATTGGAAGTGGAGGAACCAAGTGATCAGTTTGAGGAATTTTAGATTCAGGTGAGGTTGACCTGAGGGATGGGAGATTAAATCCTGGACTAGGTCCAGGAACTAAGGAGGATGCACGAGGTGAGACCACAAAAAGGTGAACCAAATTTATCTGGTCCAGAAGTGTGCTATGAGAATCACAGTTTCCTTGATGCAAGTTGATTTCTGTAAGAATTTGATTATTAAGGGAGTTGGTGTTACCCGTAAAGGAGACCCAGGGGCCATGCATGGACTAGAGCTTCCCTCAGTGACTAATCCTTGTGAGGGATCAGGGCAGAAAGTTGCTGCACTTTGCGTTGTAAGAAGTTGCAAACAAGCTGCAGCAAGGCTGACACAAGTGTCTGCAGATCTGCACAGCCAATAATGGATCGAGGAACCACTCATGAAACATCAGAATGGTTCTGCTCAATTTATCCACTTGAATGTTAGATCTCGCCTAGAAGTGCATGGATGTCAGAAAGTGTTGTAGAGACATTGCCCATTGACACACTCACAAGACCTTGCTTGCTGATGTACCAAATCACCACCATATTCTTCTGAATTAAAATCACACCTTTAAGAGGACAGTTAAGAAAAGCCTGTAATGCTAGAAGGACCTCTCTCATCTCCAGAACAATGGTGTGCAGATGGGCCTCTGAATAGAACTAAGTTCCTTGAACAGTCTTCCCTTCATAATGCCTTCCCCCAGCCACAGAAAGGAAATGTCCATTGTCACCATGGCCATGGGCTGGTTAAGAACAAATGGACGACCTGATGAGACATAGTCAGATATCAAGCACCATGAAATGTGATGACGGTAAAAATACAGTTGCATAAATAAATTTACCACAACAGTAGATATCTGAATAATAACTACTGCAGTAACCTAAGCTATATGAATTATAGCATGGATAGGATATAATACCCAGCCAACTTCCAAAGTTTCAGGGCACCTTCCACCCACCCAAATCTTAAATCAGCTTGAGTTAACCTGACTAAAAAATAGCTTTGGGCTGCCAAGCCTTTTAGAGTTTTTATGCCACCTGAAAGGGAGGCTAAACACAGAGAGGACATTGTTAGGAAAAGGAAAAACTAAACATTCACACCCTAGCATAAAACACACACAAAAAAAAAAAAAAGAACAAGGGGAGTGGAGAGAGGACGTGGCAGCAGTGATAATTCGAACATCTACTTATAGTAAGTTTACTTACACAACTGTATTATGTTGTTCATATTACTGCTGCAGTATCCTAAACTGCATGGGTAGATTATCACAGCTTACAATAACTGGGATGAAGAAGGGGAAGGGCCCAGGAGCCCCTAAAGCATGGTCCCAGCAAAGCCTGTGCCTAGTTTATGATGCGTTGTAAAAGTATGTACTCAGGACCAAGTTGCTGCCTTTAGAGCAAGTCAAAAGTCCAACCCTTTCCAAAAAGAGAGAGATGAAGCTAAGATCCTCGCAGAATTTGCCTTGACCCTGCCTGGAGTAGTTTCTTGTGGTAGAATAAGAAAAGGTAAAAGCCTGAGAAAACCATTTGGAAATATTCTGCTTTGACAAAGCATGTCCCTGTTTCTCACCTTTACAAAAAATAAATAACTGAACAGAGGTGCTAAAATTTTTTTCTGCCAAGACAGTACCAGAGTTGTTTGTGGGCATCCAAGGTATGAAGCCATTTTTCTCCCCCATTTTTGGGTTCAGGAAAGAAAACAAGGAGATGGTTAAACTGGCTTAAAGTAAAATTGGATACCACTTTAGGTGTAAAAGATGGATTAGTTCTCAAAAAAAAAATCCTACCTCTGGAATATGAGATAAGGTTGACCCACCATAAGAGCTAGCAACTCTAGATACTCTTCTTTCAGTGGTCAGAGCACTCAGCAAAACTGTTTTCCATGGGAAAAAAGTACAGTTTTGTACCTACCATAAATGTAGATGCTCGAAGATCCACATTGCTGCAGTCCTGACACTTGGGTAGTCCGCTGTCCCAGTCGGCCCGAATACCAAAGTATAAGGCTGACGTCGGTCAAGGCGCATTAGTCTGACGTCAGGACGTCAGGGTACAAATGCGCATGACCGACGTCATATCCTCAGTCTTTTCTTGCCCCAGATGTCAGAAGACCCTAAAAGGATAAGGTCAAACCAAAAACAACAACAACAACACACCAAACACCCCTGCCCCCAATATATGTATAATATATACAAAGGAAGAATGGTACAATCCCACTCACACAACCACCCCTAAACACAGAGGGGAAGGAGGGAGGGTAAATTGGACTGCAGCAATGTGGATCTTCGAACATCTACATTTATGGTAGGTACAAAACTGTACTATGTTCTTCATCTCACATTGCTGCAGTCCTGACACTTGGGTAGAATCCCAAAGCAGAGGAAAGGGAGGATGGCAAATCATAAAGCAGGAGCTGCCAACATGCCCTGTAAAATAGCAGTGGCAAAACCAGCCCTAGATTTAGAGTAGAGAGGAAGGTGGTAATGCTTAGAGAAAGTATGCACTGAACTCCAAGTAGCTGCCTCCAAAATATCCTTAGTTGCCACCCCCCTTAGAAATGCTGTGGAAGTGGCAGTAGCCCTAGTGGAATGAGGCCTAATCCCAGCCGGAACCTCTTTGCCATGATGGGAGTAACAGAAAGCAATGCAAAACCCAATCCACTTAGAAATAGTTTGTTTTGACACAGACTTGCCCTGAGAACCTAGAGCAAAAGAAACAAACAACTGCTGAGACTGCCTAAAATCCTTAGTCCTGCTTAAATAATAACGTAACTGCCTGTGTACATCTAAAGTGTGCAAAATCTTTTCCCCCCTATTCTGGGGATTTGCATAAAAAGTAGGCAAATGAATAGTCTGGTTTAAAGCCACACTAGAAACCACTTTAGGCATAAAGGAAGGATTAGTACGTAAAGATACCCTGTCCTTATGAAAAATCAAGAAAGGCTCCACCGCCATAAGGGCCTGCAATTCAGACACCCTTCTTGCAGAAGTAATGGCTAACAAAAAAGCAGTTTTCCATGACAAATATTTCAATTCAGCCGTAGCTGCAGGCTCAAAAGGTTGTAGAGTGAGTTTCTCCAACACAAAATTGAGGTCCCAAGCAGGAGTAGGAGCTCTACGTGGGGGTCTTATATTCTTTGCCCCTCTAAGAAATTGTTTGAACAAAGGATGGGAAAACAATGGAGGGTCACAATCATAGTGAGCTGAAATTGCTGCAGCATGAATCTTAATGGAAGAGAAAGACAAACCTTTGTCCAATAACTCAGTAAGATATTGAAGAGCCACACTCAAATTAGGCCCTGAAACATCCAAATCCTTTGCTGCACTCCAAAACAAAAATCTCTTCCATTTTTCTGCGTACACCTTCCTTGTACTAGGTCTTCTGGCTTCCATAATCACATTCAAAACTTGTTGAGGAAGCTGAGACCTGCTATGACTCAAAACAGAATATGCCAGGCTGTTAGATGCAGAGATTGAAGCTTGACATTGAGTAGATGACCGTCCTTCTGAGACAATAGGTGTGGAATCAAAGGTAAGGGCCATGGAGGCTTCTTTACCAGACTCCTCAGTAATGGGTACCAGTGCTGCCGAGGCCAATCTGGAGCTATTAAAATCATCCTTGGCTTGTCTTGTCTGACCTTTAAGAGTACCTTTGGGAGGAGAGGCAGAGGTGGAAAGGCATACACATGAAGATTTTTCCAACTGAAGGAAAGAGCATCCACTTTCCAAGCTGTGGGATGAAACTGTTTTGTGCAAAACTTTGGCAGCTGGTGGTTTAGTGGAGAAGCGAACAGATCTATGTCTGGAGTTCCCCATGACACTGTCAATTTCTGAAATACATGAAGATCCAGTTTCCACTCGTGGGGATCCATGATTTGCCTGCTTAATACATCTGCTAAGGAGTTCTGTGCTCCCGGCAGAAACCTTGCCTGAAGATTCAGTTGCAAACTGAGAGCAGTCTCCCACAAAATCATTGCTTGCCTGCATAGAGGATAAGAATGTGTTCCCCCTTGCTTGTTGATGTACCACATGACAGTTGTGTTGTCTGTCAGAATCAACACCTGTCCTGGAAGAAGTAAATCCTTGAAGGCCATTAATGCAAACTGGACTGCTAACATCTCCTTCATGTTGATATGTAGATGCTGTAGTCTGGCAGGCCACTTGTCTTGTATCCACTTTCCATTCAGATGAGCTCCCCAAGCTGTGTCTGAGGCATCTGTCGTTAAAACCTGACTCGCCTCTGGCCGGGTCACAGAGAGTCCCTTGTTTAGGTGACATTCCTGAGCCCACCACAAAAATTCCTTTTGAATGCAAGGTATTATTGGAATGACAGTGTCCAAATCCTGGCAGTGCTGTGTCCATAAATTTTTGAGATACCATTGCAGCTTCCCCATATGCAGTTTGGCATTGGGAAGCACCAAAATACAAGATGCCATGAACCCTAAGGCTTGAAGGAATGTCCTTGCAGTCAGCCCGGACTGATGAGATAGTTGATGGAAGTACAGAGAAAGATTCTTTTGTTTGTCCGGGGTTAAAGGCCATCTGGGTTGCTGTATTCAGTCTCACACCCAGAAAGCACATGTCTTGAGAGGGTACTAGACTGGACTTTATTTCGTTCACAGAATACCCTAGGCATCTTAGCACTGCTATCACATATTCCAAATGCTGAAGAAGCACGTCCCTTTCTTGAGCCAGAATCAGGCAGTCGTCCAAATAAGGATAGATTTGTATTCCTTTTAGCCTGAAGAAAGCTATCACTGGAGCCAGAACTTTTGTGAATACTCTGGGCAGTAGATAAGCCAAAGGGCAATGCAGAGAACTGATAATGAGAATTTCCAGCTCGAAAACGCAGATACTTCCTGCAAATTAGTCTGATAGGAACATGAAGGTAAGCTTCCTTGAGATCCAAAGTTACCATCCAGTGATCTTTGCCCAGCAGAGGTAAAAGCTGTTGTAACGTCAACATTTTGAACTTGGGAATGTCCAGATAAGTGTTGAGGATAGATAAATCCAAAATTGGTCTCCACGTGTTCCCCTTCTTTGGTACTAGGAACAGGCGTGAATAAAATCCTAGGCCCCTTTCTGGCACAGGAACCGGTTGAATGGCCCCTATTTGGAGCAACAGAGAAATTTGCTTGTGAGCCTCTTTTCTTTGTTGAGGAGGAATGTCTGGCATGCCTTTGAAAGGAGGCAAGGTATGGAAATAAAACCTGTAACCGTGGTGAATGATATCCAATACCCATCTGTCTTGGGTAATTAAACTCCAGTTTTCTCTGAAAAGTGCCAACCTTCCTCCCAAAGGCGCTGCCAGACGAGAAGAATCTGGCAGCTGAAAAGGCAGGTCATTGGGTCTGCTTACGAAAGGACTGACCCCTGCCCTCACCAGAAGACTGAGCAGGTGAACTCCCTGTTCTAGGCCTAAAGAACCCTGAGCTCTGCCCCTACCACGTCTAGACCTACCCCTAGACTGGGAATCATAAGCAGGATATGTCCACCCCTTAGTAGGCCAATTTCTACTAAACTTGGAGGCTGAACCTGCAAAAATCTTTAACAGTCTGCATAGACTTAGCCTTGTCTTCCATTTTCTTTAGAACTGCTTCCACAGGCGAACCAAACAACACATCAGATTGTAAAGGAGCATCTAAAATCCTTGTCTTAACATGCTCAGCTAAATTCTGATCCCTCAGCCAGGCGTGCCTGCGAAGAACCGAACCCGTGGCAGCCACCCTCGAAGAGGCCTGTACAGCATCAAAACCACATTGCAAAGAATGCTTACCCACCTGTTCAGAAACATGAACTAAATCCTGCAACTCTTTACACTCAATACCTTCCGCCAGAGCATCTACCTTAGACTTTAATTGTGAAAGGAGATAATTTTGGTATTTCAACATGTGAAACTGGCAATTCAAAGCCCTCATGGCTAAAGTGGAAGAAGTATACACTTTCTTTCCCCATCTATCCAAAGCCCTTGCCTCTTTATCTGGAGGAACAGGATTTTTAACAACAGAAGCCTTAACACCTTTAGGCCCCTGAGAAACAGTTTCTGGGTCTGCCCTAGGACTCTTAAAAAGATACTTATGAGTTTCAGGCACCCTATAATATCTATCCGGTTTAACTGGAGCAGGGGGCAAAGAATCAGGATTCAAAGAAGCCTCTGCAAAAACATCTTCCACCACATTCAGAACAGGAGGAATAGCTAAAGGCCTATGCTGGGGTAGAAAAAAAAATTCTCTAAGCCTTTTCCTGGAATCAGAGAAATCCTGACCTTCCCATTTAAAATGCTCCCTCATGGAGTAAAGAGTCTCTGAAAATGAAAAATCCTCAGGAGGAGAAGCAGAAGGAGTAGAATCATCTACATCAGAATCAGAGTATGGGGAATACTCCTGCAAGTCTTCAGCCGAAGACTCAGAAGCATCCGAACACTGCTCAAAACTCCCAAGCTCAGGTTCCACCCTAGGCCTCTTATCAGGAGGGGGCATAGAACCTCTAATCATTGTAATCAAATCTTCTGCCATCTTAAGCATATGCTTCTTAGGTACAGTATCCTAAACTGCATGGGTAGATTATCACAGCTTACAATAACTGGGATGAAGAAGGGGAAGGGCCCAGGAGCCCCTAAAGCATTGTCCCAGCAAAGCCTGTGCCTAGTTTATGATGCGTTGTAAAAGTATGTACTCAGGACCAAGTTGCTGCCTTTAGAGCAAGTCAAAAGTCCAACCCTTTCCAAAAAGAGAGAGATGAAGCTAAGATCCTCGCAGAATTTGCCTTGACCCTGCCTGGAGTAGTTTTCTTGTGGTAGAATAAGAAAAGGTAAAAGCCTAAGAAAACCATTTGGAAATATTCTGCTTTGACAAAGCATGTCCCTGTTTCTCACCTTTACAAGAAATAAATAACTGAACAGAGGTGCTAAGATTTTTTTCTGCCAAGACAGTACCAGAGTTGTTTGTGGGCATCCAAGGTATGAAGCCATTTTTCTCCCCCATTTTTGGGTTCAAGAAAGAAAACAAGGAGATGGTTAAACTGGCTTAAAGTCAAATTGGATACCACTTTAGGTGTAAAAGATGGATTAGTTCTCAAAAAAAAAATCCTACCTCTGGAATATGAGATAAGGTTGACCCACCATAAGAGCTAGCAACTCTAGATACTCTTCTTTCAGAGGTCAGAGCACTCAGCAAAACTGTTTTCCATGGGAAAAACCTCAAGTCAGCCAAATGAGCTGATTCAAACAGAGCAAGTTTTAATTTCTATAATGCAAAACTGAGATCCCAAGGAGGAGCCACCAGCTTTCTGGAAGGCTTTTTATGTAGCACCCTTTTTAAAAACATTTTCACGTGAGATTGTACTGAAAGAGAGGAATCCATGGGCAGACATGATGAAATACTTGACAAATGAAATTAGGTAAAGGAATAAGACAGATCACTGGACAGTAACTCGCAGAAATGCTGTAAAACCAGATAAATATTAGTCCTGAATATGTGCCGCTTGTTTTATTGACACCAACTAGAAAAAAAGTTTCCATTTGCTTATATATGATTTTCTCCTAGCAGATTTTCTTGCCTCCATTAGTATCTGATGCAGGTCCTCATAAAATAGGTGTCTAAAAGGTTTTAGACCCCATCTAGGCAGGCAGTTGCACTCGTTTGGGGTCATGATGTATCAAACACCCCTGATCTTGTGTGATTAAATCCAGTCAGTGAGGAAGCCTGTGGTAACTTCCCCTGGCCGGTTCCAAAAGAATGGAGAAACGCCGCTGCCTGGGACAGAAGGGAGTCATCACAATTATTGTTGGGGAGTCCTTTTGAATATTAAGAAGTATCCTGGATATCAGTTGGAAAGGTAAAGAAGCATACAGGAACATTCCTGTTGAAGGAAAAGCAGATATCTCTCTTCAAGGCCTTGCAACAAGTGCTGGAACATAATTTTGCAAGTTGACTGTTTAGAGAGGATGCAAAAAGGTCTACCTGAGGAATTCCCCCAGATATTAATCAAATCTTGGAAGACCCCCTGATTTTCCATTTGTGAGTGTCCCCCTTAGTCCTGCTCAGCTTGTCTGTCACACAGTTTTGCTCAAACAGAAAGTAAACTACTTGTAGAGAGATTTTGCTGTAAAGATATTTATCTTGCTAACATGGCTAATCTGTAAAGGGAGCAAGATGTGGTTCTCCCTTGCTTGTTTACATACCACATTACTGTAGTATTGTCTGTAACTACCTGAAGAGGTCCTGGGGACCACATATGATTCAGAGAGTTCAGAACCTTTATAACTGTTAGCATGTCTAATGTTTATGTGTTTTTTTCTTGTCCCAAAGACCTTACACTTTTACTGCCATTGACACAGCTCTGCAAGCAAACTCCTAGGAGTCTGTTGTAACTGACTGCCTTGGAGCAGGAGGGGCAAATAGGAAACCTAGATTCTGAGAAATTTGATGTCTCCGCCAAGTAGTTTCTCTTTTCAGAAATCCAAGAACTGGGATTTGAAAAGCAGATGGGAGTTGATGCTGGGAACAAATAGATTTCAAATACTGTTGAACCTTTCTCATGTGTAGCATTGCAAGTGGTATCAAGAGAATTGTGGAAGCCATGAGACCCAAAAATCCTGAGGTGTTCCCTTGCTGTGACAGAAATCTGAGTGGAAAACCCCTTAAATACATCTAAATATGCATCAAGTTTTCCTGTCAAAAAAACAATGTTTGTGCTAAGGTGTCTAGCATCCACCCCAGAAACATAATACTGTGTGAGGGAGTCAAAACAGACTTTCAAATGTTCTATGGGAATCCTGTCCTGTGTAGATCTCTTATCCAGGTGAGAGATTCATGATGCTTTGAAAAAGACTCTGTAAGGATAAGTAAGTCATTTAAATGTGGAAAAATGTGGATACCTTGTAAACTACAACAAGTTAAAACAGGAGCTAAGTTAGACACTTTGTGAACACCCTTGGAGCGGTAGGTAGTCAGGAATAAGGCAGAAAACTTGTAATGTGATCCTGACGCACAAAACCTTAAGAAATATCTGAAATCTGGATCAATAGGAATGCAAAGATATGTATTTTTTTAAATCCAGCTTTACTAGAAAACTCAAATGAGGGAGAAGGGATGATAGGTCAAGAAGGGAAAGCATTTTGAACTTGGCACTATCACAAAATGATTCAGGAAGGAAAGATCCAGAACTAGCCTCTAGGAATTTTCTTTCTTTATCAACAAAAACATTCTCAAGTAAAATCCTTTCCCTGACTGGAGAGGAGGAACAAACTTTTATTATACCTGAGACATCATATGACGTAAGACAGGAGGAAAGAAAAGGGTTTGGTCTAGTGGATGAAAAGGAATCCCTTTGAAAGGAGGAATTTCATCCCCGTCATTTGTATCCTAGACAGATCGCATATGGGTCCGTCTGAAACAACCTGTTGCCAAACAGAAAAATGGAGACTGAAACTTTCTGGAAGCATTAAGGGACTCCCAGGGTGTGAGGTGTGACAAGGACCCTAATGTAGTCATTCTGACTTGTTTAACTACCTTTTATTATGCAGGGTTCCTTTGTTTTTGGAACGTCACTGCCATTGCTTTTTAAACATCTATTTATCAGACTTGTTTATTTTGTTTCTTGCCAACACTGGATGAGGGATCAGAAAATTCCCTGCAAAATTTAGTGAAAGAGGGCTGAAAAGTCTGAGATATTTCCTGAAACAGCTTACCTCTTCTCATCACTCTTTTTGATAACCTTTGCAGCAGGGGATCCCAAAAACAAAATCTCTATCCAAGGGAGAATTCAAAATATAATTGTTCACATCTAATATAATGTTCTGAGAATGCAGGCAGGCAAACCACCTTAAAACAGTACCAGTTGCAGCAACCCTGGAAGTAGTATCTACAGTGTCATAAACACATTTCAAACACTACGTAGTGACCTGAGAAATAGAAGAAACTAAACTGCTCAAAGCAGATTTTTTTCTCACAAGAGGAAACTGAAACCAACTATTCTTCATATTTTCAGAATCAGTAAACTTTAACATACAACCCTAACATTTTAGAAATTTAAAAATCAAAGTTGCAGAAGAAATATTTTTTTCCCAAACTTATCCAAAGATTTATCATTCTTATCTGAAGGATTATAATTACCTAAATGCTTGGCAGTGCTCCCAAGATGGCTGCACATCGAGTAAGAGCTTAATTTCACCTTTCCCAATGTGAGAACAGAAACTGAGAAAAGACAGCCAGTGAATATGTCTGTTTTGGGTAAATTTCAGTTATTGGATAGTAAGTGCACTGGCCGGATGTCAGCCAAGAAGAAATTTAGAGAACTTAAAAGAAAATCAACTACAAAATGAGGAAGGTTGAAAAATAGAACCAAACACTGTATACACTCGTAAGAGAAACGGAACTTAGTGCAAACAATCCAAAGGAAATGTATACACAAATTGTATACACAAATTGTAGAAACAGCAAAACGCCAACTGAAATAATACTTTGAGCTTCTCCAAAAGCAGAACGATCACAGGAACGGTTTAAAGTTAAAACATATTTATTCACCATACAATGAGTTAAGCGCTTTCACTCGTACACCACGAGCTTCCTCAGAACATTTAAATTAACTTTCCATTCATTCTTAAATACACTGTGTTGGCGCCAAATACAAAAAATTCCTTAAGGCTACAGTACTCAATTACTAATTGTAATAATTGTAAATGACATTTCTTTAAAAATTGCATACCTAATAGACTTTAGATGCTTTACATTAAAATATTTGTTGGAATATCACACTGTGTATAATATATTTAAATTTTATACATCTAAACTTCCACTTTAATGCACTCAATTAAAAGTATATATAAAATGTCTGTTCAAACACATGTATTCTTTCTCCTATATGGTGCATAAAGTATTACTTGTAAAGAGTCATAACTTATATGAACCATGTAACCTAATGAGAATGCATATACTAAAATCAAAAATGTTGTTGATGTATACATGTGAATAACATGTGAAAAATGAAAAATAAAAATAAAAATAAAAATATTTTTTATTTTTTATTTTATTTTTTATTTTTATTTTTCATTTTCCAACACATATTTTAATGTAAAGCATCTAAAGTCTATTAGGTATGCAATTTTTAAAGAAATGTCATTTACAATTATTACAATTAGTAATTGAGTACTGTAGCCTTAAGGAATTTTCAACACAGTGTATTTAAGAATGAATGGAAAGTTAATTTAAATGTTCTGAGGCTCGTGTAATGTGTGAAAAAGGCTTAACTCATTGTATGGTGAATAAATATGTTTGGAGAAGCTCAAAGTATTATTTCAGTTGTTTCTACAATTTGTGTATACAATGTGTGTATACATTTCCTTTGGATTGTTTGCACTAAGTTCCGTTTCTCTTATGAGTGTATACAGTGTTTGGTTCTATTTTTCAACCTTTCTCAGTGTGCTACAAACGCTGTGTTCTGGTGCTGACAAAATGAGGAGAAAACACTGGTTGGGAAGAATCCTGCAGCTGTTCATCAAAAAGCAGGTCAAGCTCCAGCTTTGTTGCAAGACATGACTCCCAGTAATTTAGAGGAAAACAAAATAAATCAAATGTGCTCAGAGCTGATTAAAATAAATAAAACACTGAATGAGTATATCTATTCAAATAATAAAAGGTTGGAAAAAGATGTAATAAGCTTTAAACAGATATTCAGGTGACCTGATAAAACTGCAAAAATCAGAGGTCGAAATGAAGAAAATGGTGGCTAAGTATAAGACTGCTCAAGAAGGGCTGTTTCAAAAACAGCAGACTTAGAGGATAGAGTACACAGGGAAAATCTGAGATTTTCTGCTGTACCAGGGAAACCAGAAGGAACAGACTGTATTGATTTTATGAATGCACAAATAAGCAACTAAACTGGTATTCCACAGCAGGAGTTGTTAATTGAAAGGGCACATTATATGTATTCTCTGAACTTGACCATGATAAAGAAGCCAAGATCTCTAACAGTAAAGATACAATCCTACCAGTAGAAAGAGTTGATTCAGATAAAACTGTGGCAAGAAGACAAAGTCCTAAAAGTTGGAGGTAGTAGAGTGTTTACTCACTCTACACCAGGCAGAAGAGGTGTACATTTGTTACAGCAATCAGGTAATGTCAAGAGGCAGGTATAAGATTCAAGCTGCCGTATCCAGCTATCTTCAGAATATTTTTTCCTGGAGAGTCAAAGGCATTTTATGATGCTGAGCATGCAAAAAAGGAAATACAAGAGTATGTCCAACAAAAACTGAGCTATCAAACAGAAGGGGACTCTGCTTCTTATTCTTCTGATAATAAAGCTCATAGAGAGACTATGCCAATGAAATATTTTCCAATGTTCCAAAGGAAAATGTTTGAGAGACAGAAAAAAACACAGGCGTTGACTAGAAGAACCAGGAGTATGTTGAAAATGAACCTGAGACTGGAGATGGAAATCAACAGGAGGAAAACCAACAACTCTGAAATTAATGAATACATGTGGGATTATAAAGTATTAATCATATTTGGGAAATATGTCAAAGCAAGAAAACCTGGAAACATTGGATTTTTTTTACTTTGTCAAACTTGTAGGGGAATCCAAAGCATATGCCCTACTTCATGTCCTTAACATTTGGAAGAACATTAAGGAGAGGGGAAGAGGAATGAAAGAATTAACTGTAAGTAAAACAGTTTTTGTTCTTAACAGTATTTTTATGCAACATGACATATACTGCATGTTATAAAATAAAACTTTTTAAAGTTATTTTTGTGTGTAATAGGGATACAAAAGTAAACAGGTGCATTTTCTTCTCTTCTTTCTTTCTTCTTGTTCAGGTTTAAGAAATGTAGGCTCTGCAATGTAAAAACACAAGAAAGCCTAAACAAAAGAGCATGATGCAAGTAAAACCAATAAGCTTTTTCTTACTTTTTGCATAGAAGAATGATGTGATCCAACAATTAGAAGTTATATACTTCCCACAACTTGGCATCTGTATTGTCCATTTTAATTCTTCCGCACCAAAGGGTCTAGGATCTGCTCCTCAGATCCAACTTGGCTGCATTATGCAAGGTTTCAGATCCAAGCCTCATGCTCCTCTCCTTACCCATAATACCTCAATCCATAGCCAACTCCTCAGATCAAGTTTGCTGCCTTATTTGTCATTCATTCATCAAAACATGCATAACTCAAAAGAAGATAAAATAAAGTCCTGATGAGGCTCAAACCAGGAACCTGAAGGCTCCTATGACATCTAGAAGTTCCATGAGCATTGGAAGGGGGATGGTTAGGAGTGAAGGTGAGGAAGGAGGAAAATGGACAACACAGATGCCAAGCTACGGTAAGTACATAACTTCTAAATCTGATATTGTCCTTTTCATTCTTCCTCATCAATGGGTCAGAATCCTAGCTACATAACTCTTGGGTAGCCTTTATAGAACGACATGCTGGAGCACTGTCGAACCAAAGGAAGTTCTATTTCTAGAGATAACATCCAATTTGTAATGCGTAACAAAGTTACGCATTTTTGACCAAGTAGCTGCAGCACAAATTTCATAATTTGAAGCTCTGGCAGAAAAAGCAACTGAAGATGACATGGACCTGGAAGAATGGGCTCCAAGTACACGAGGCAACTCTAAATTTTATCGATTTATTCTCAAAAAGATTTAATCTGCAATCCATTTAGTCAAGGTAATTTTTGAGACCACATGACCCCATGCAATCAGAAGAAAAAAGTTGGTTAGATTTCCTATGCTGTTTCATTCCGTGAAGGTAAAAACACAACTGTCTATGAATATCTAGAAGGTGAAACATGTATTCACCCTTATTTGAAAAATTGGGAAAAGATACTGGGAGTTAGACTGCTTAATATTAGACTCAGTGGCTACCTTGGGCATAACTGAAGGGTTGGTCAGTAAGGACACACTATCTTTATGGCTGATGATATAAGGATGTTTTGCTGATAAGGGTTGGAATTCAAAGATTATTTTTGATGATGTAATAGCTATCAACAGGATAGTTTTCCAAGACAGATATTTCAAATCACAGCTATTCGCTGGTTCAAAGGTTTTCTCAGTCAATCCTTGGAGAACTATTGTGAGATCCCAAGGAGGAGAGGGATCCTTTATGGGAGGTCTGAGAAGGAAAATTCCTTTCATCAAGGCTTTACAAAGTCCAGAAGTGGGCAAAGATAGATTTTGATTTCCTGTATGAAAATTGGATATTGTAGCTAACTGTAGTTTAATGGCAGAAAAGTTAGTACCTTCTTTGAAGAGATGACTGAGAAAAAGAAGACCATCTGGAAAAGGGACTGAAAAGAGATCAATGTTTTCTTTGGACGCCCATACAGAAAATCTTTTCCACACCTTTTTGTTAAAAGATTTCTGGGAAGCCAAAACAATGTTGCAAACTGGAGAGGCAAGCCTGAACTGTCTTACAATCACTGGAACTGGAGAAACCATGCTGTCAGTTTGAGGACGTGGAGATTGGGATGTTGGAGTTCTAATAGGTGAGATAGAACATCCTTAGTGGGCTGCAGAATACATGGAGAATATCTGAGGTGAGACCATAGAAAGGGAAACCACACCGGACGAGGTCAGTAGGAGGCAATGAGGATGATTAAGCACTTCAGCTTGCTTGCTTTCTGTAAAAACGTTGGGATCAAAGGGAGAGGAGGATAAGCACAGAGTAGACCCGGGGGCCAATGGTGGAACAGAGCAGCCTTTGATGACTCCCCCCTGAGGTGGGATCAGAGTGAAGTACTAGCTGCTGCTGTTAAGGGAGAGACAAAAAGATCACAGCAAGACTGGCCCTAATGACTGAAAATGTTGTTTGCTACTGACTGATTGAGGGACCACTCATGAGGAATCAGAATGGAACTGCTGAGTCTGTCCACCGATACATTGGTTTTCACCAGTGTATGTGCTGCAAATAGAAAATGGTCTGAAGAGATCACTCATTCCCAGACTCTCGTGGCCTCTCTGCACAATGGGTATGGATGAGTTCCTCCTTGTTTGTTGATGGACCAGACCACTGACATGATGTCTATATGGATAACAATCATCCCCTGAGGAAGAACATCCTGAAAGGTTTGCAGCAATAGTAGGACTGCTCTCATCTCTAGGACACTGATATACAACTTAGTCTGTGAGGGGGACCACATGCCTTGGATCATCTTTCCCTTGTAATGCCACCCCCACCCCAATTGGGAAGCCTCCATTGTTACTGTGGCTATTGGGTGGTAGGAAGATAGAATGGTCTGTCCAAGCACTGGTCTTCTGACTGAATCCACCATCTGATATGATGCTTGTGGATTGAAGTGAACTTTATGGGCACAGATAGGGACTGGTAAAGGATTGATTACTGTACTGCCAAGGTCCATTGGAGTATTCACATGAAGACCCTGGCTAGAGGAGCTAGAATAATGGCTGCTGACACTGACCCTATTGCTTGTAAAAGCAACTTCACCAGTGAAGAAGGATGGGATATTAAGTCCCGTACTTGGTTTTGTAATGCTGTGATTCAGTGAACAGGAAGATAAATGACTACGTGTAAAATGTCCAGTTGAGTTCCTATAAACTCAAGGTTCTGCACCAGAGTCGGTTTGGATTTTGTGGGATTTACAGTTATTCCCAAGGAGTTTGATGACCAAAGTAAATAATCTCTGGCCTGAATGCCTGGTTGGAGCATTAAGGAACCAATTGTCTAGATATGGAAACACTTGGAATCCTTTGAGTCTCAGGTGAGCTGCAATGACTGGCATGCATTTGCTGAACACCTAGGGGGCTGTGGTGAGTCCAAAGGGCAATGCTCTGAATTGGTAGTGACTGGCTCCCAGCTGGAAGTGCAGAAGTCTCCTGGACAGCCTGCCTATTTTGATGTGATTGTACATGTCTTGGAGATCTATGGAGCACATCCAGTCATCCTTGTGCAAAAGAGGCAGAATGGACTGGACTGTAACCATTCGGAACTTGGACTTCTTTTACATACTGATTCAGACTGCTTAGATCCATGACTGGTCTTAGGTCCTCTGTTTTCTTTGGCACCACAAAGAAGCGGAAGCAAGCTACAAATCCTATCTGTTCAGGTGGGAACTTTTGGATGACTCTTTTTTTTGAAGCAGCCATTGTACTTCTTGAGCTACAAACTCCCTCTGACTAGGTAGAATGTTGGGGAGTTTCCTCTTTAGTCCTGGCAGAGGAAAGGAAAAGGGAACAGCCTCTAGATATTATGCTTAGCACCCAGTCAATGTTTATAATGTTTGTCCAGGCATCAAGGTGCAAGAAAAGGTGACCCCAACTGCCTTCAGAGATGGACAGTTGGGCAGCGCTTCAGAAGCACTGATAGGACTTGTCGGGAAAGGTATCTCTAAAGCCCTGGTTCTCTGCCCCTGGGGTGAGGTCTGCCACTGAAACATCTTCCTCTGCTTCTGGAAAAGGTATCTCTCTGTGAGTCTTGGAAAGGTCTCCGAGGTCTACAGAGCCACATTTTCTTACCACCTCACTGATTCCTGGAGAACGTATGCTGAGGGGTACGAAACTTGCTTCCAATGGCACACAGGGTCTTTCCTTCCTGCTCACATTTATTCATGGCCCGAACAAGGAGGATCCATCACTGGGGCCTTCAATGAAAGATGTATTAAAGGATCCTAAAAAATCACATAGCCTCATCCAGGTATGATGCCATATGGCTATGCCTGAGTTGGCTGCTTGAGAGATGCCTTCTGCTGTATGGGAAATAAGCCTCATTGATGAATTAGTGGCAAAAGATAGATTGGCCAGTTGGGGAGAAACTTTGTTAAGGTCCTCCGCTGACATGGTCTCTGCAAGAAAGTTTGATAACTCTTTGAACAAATCTTTTTGAAAATTGGTGAAATGTGCCAGAAAATTTAATGACCTCAAAGCAAAGGTAGCTAAGGTGCAGACACACTTCTGGAATCTGTCCATTGCCCTGGACTCCCTCTTCGGTGGACGGACAGTGGAGCTTTGTTGTTCTAGCTCCTTTTGCATAGGTGCTGCCACAACCATGGCATCCACTATGACTTCCTTGCTCCAATACTGTCGGTCTGCTGGAAGGGATAGAAATTTATCTGGATGTTTGGGTACAGGCTTGTCAATGTCTGGTTCCTTCCAAGACCATTGGGAGATAAGCACGATAAGCTCATCTGTCGGGGGGGGGGATCACTCAAGATGTACATGAGCCAGCCCAGAAAGCCTCCAGGAAAACAGTCTCTTCGGGAGAAAGATTTTGGGAGAACCAGCCACCTCTTTGCCTATGGATTTCCATGATGTCCCCGAAGGAAACACTGTCAGCTAGTGATCAGGGAGATCCTTCGTCTTCATCCGTGTCCTCATTGAGAGAATCCATGGGGAGTCTATGTGGCTCCTCTTGCACATCCTCTTCCAAGGAGCTACCTCTATGGGGTGTTTCAGGGAGGTGTCGGCAGAGGTGGGGAATCACTATGAGGAAAGTGTGTGGAGACTTTCTGGAACTGGCTGACCCAAAGGAGCAGAGATGATGGGTTCAGAGCTGAAAGCCAATGAAGGATGATGGGTAGAAGCTGCGATTCAACAGGATGGTTCTCTAGAAATAGAGAAAGCCCTTTTTGTGATATGAAAGGCTGATGGACCCAGAAAAACCTCTCCCTCCACCCTCATAGTGGAAGCAGCAGAGGAAGGGAAGTCCAGGCCAGTCCCTGATCTGCACCGAGTTGAGAGACTCAAGCCCAAGCTGCCTAAGGCTGAGGCACACAGGGAAAGAGATCAATCCAACAAAATAGGAGCTGAACCCTGCCCTTCAGACCCAGCACAGGCCTCTCAGACACAAAACTTGCTCTGATCCAAAAACAATGAATACAAACTGGTCAGGGTAACAGTTGGATCTATGGAAAAACACTTCTTTGGATCTGAAGATGTATCTCTCCGGCATCTAGGATCCTTGGGCTCTGAAGCTGTGGGTAGGATCAGAGAAGGAGATAAACATTTTCTACTTGGAGAGCTCATGGGTCTGGTAGAGGATGGAGCTGGAATGACCCCCATCTGAATTTGAGCTCTTGGGAATCTCTGCATCATTCTGGCCATATCCAATTATGAGTACTCCTGGAAGACCTAGACAAGGTTGAGGAGGGTAATCTTGAATGTTTGGTAGGGGTTTGAAAATGTTTGGCGGTAGTGTCAGGGGCACTGCCTGCAGTATTATATCTGGAGAATAGTCTCTATCTGTTGTATCTGAGAAAGAGGCAAGCTGGATGGGAGAGTTGGTTGTTATGGCCGAAACTATAAGACCAGAGGAGGACATGGGATCTGAGGCAGGCCTGATAAGTAGCTGGCTCTGTGGACCCTGAATGTGAGACTTTCTTAGATTTTGCTAACGGCTCTGAGGAGGAGGAAGAAGGAGACTTGTGGTGTCTCTTTCTAAGCTCCAATACCACTTGATTAGTTGGGGGGGTTCAGCCCCAGCAGGTAATGATCCTTTTAATATTAATTTATTACAATGATCCGAGACAGATCTTGGATTAAAGTTACTGCATATAGGTCAAGAAGTATCCAAATGGGCAGCTCCTAAGCAGCATAAGCCGTTCTTGTGAGCATCAGAGTTGGGAATCTTATGCAGACAAGAAGTGCACTTTTTGAATCCAGTCAGCTTCCCCAGTTTGTCTGACATGATTGGTGTCCACTAACTAAGCAAAAAGAAATGTAAACGTATTCCTGACTGAAGTGCTATACAAACATTCCTAAATATGAAACTGTAACAGTACAAAGATATGACTAACAGACACTAAAGTTCACACTGTTAAATACTTTAATCAAGATAAAAATTCAAACTCAAACTTGTAAACTTTTAAATTCTAAGAGCTAGAAAGAGACCTCAAACAGAAAAACACATATGCACACACAGAAAGCTATAAGGAAGAAATACTAAGTCCCTGGCACCAGCAAAAGCCAAATTAAGTACATTTTCACAGATAAAACAGTAAAAGGTTTCAAATTCTTATATTTCTAAACTCTAAAACTTGTAACTCTTAAAAAGTTTTAAACTCTCCCTGAGGAGAAAAAAAACACATGCACACATAAAAAAACAAGTCCCTGGTTAAGGGAGGAGCAAGAAATTACTTTTAAATACAAATATAGAAAAAAAAAGATCACCAACGGGTGAAAGCGCTTATCACTAGGATAAATCTATGAACAAGAGTCTAGATCTTCTGTCTTGCAAGTATTGCGGCAGACGAAATCTGGGGAGTTGGGGATGGACTGAGGTATTATGGGGAAAGGGAGGAGCATGAGGCTTGGAACCAAAATCTTGTATAATGCGGCCGAGTCGGATCTGAGGATCGGATTCTAGACCCATTGGTGTGGAAGAATGAAAAGGACATCAGATCAAGTGTTAAGTGGAAATAAGTAAATAAAAGAACATTGACTGTAATGAAAAGCTTTCCTTTAACAAATTAACATTCACACTGCAACATAAGAAGCTTGTAGCTGAAGGCAACTGTGTATCTGGCTCCCACGTTTCTATTGATACAAGCTGATAAGGGCAATAAAACAGAATACTTTTTTTTCTTTCAATGACGAAAATATGTTTTCTTATAGCATTGAAGTTGTTTTGTAGAGCTGGGAGAGGAATAAAGATATGACAAAAACAGACAGAACTTAGTGTAAGTAGAAGTACTGGATGTACCATGTGTTTTAACATGGATAACCTTCATTACAGGTCAGTTCAAGCCTGTGAGTGTAGTTAATCAAGGAAAACTGTTCCTATTAGGAGGGTTAAACTTCATTATTTGAAGATGTATATAGTTTTGTGCATTTGTATTATGTTCATAGGTTCTGGGGGGCTGTTTTTTTATCTGAGGGTTTTCATTAAATCAAAAAGACTTAAGATTTAATATATATATATATATATATATATATATATATATATATATATATATGTGTTAAAAGTGTTTTATTGTGTTTGGCCTGAGGAAGCCTACAAGGTGAAAGCACTAGCCAATTTTATGCTATTAAAGTATTTCAATTCACTTGGATTATCTTGTATGGATTATTTCTTCTAAACCATTGATGGTGAGGTGAACACCGACCTAAAAAACAAAAAGTTACTTAGTATGTTTAACGGACTGTGGTTACACTATCTAGTATTTGGTATTTCTTCTAAACCATTGATGGTGAGGTGAATACCGACCTAAAAAAACAAAAGGTTACCTCGCATGTTTAACGGTCTGTGGTTACGCTATCTGGTATTTTGTTTAGTTATTTCAAGAAAGTGAACTTGCTTTGAAGTCTGTTGCACTGCCTAGACTGTCTCCTAAATACTTTTGTTATTAATCTTTACCGTTACTGGAGACGCCAAACATAGCAGCTATTTTCTTTTTGACTTTATTTAAAAGAAACGGTTTGTAAATAACAGGTGGGAATAATAACTTCTCACTATAATGTCAACATTTCCATTATTATCTTTGAACGTGAATGGTCTCACAGGACTATACAAAAAAGAAAGTAGAGACTTTTACTAAAAATGCAGTGTGCAAATATGTTACAAGAGACACATTTGGAAAAAACTGAGTATGTGAATTTGATAAGGAATGTATTTCGGGATGGTTACTCAGCATAATATGTGGGACATGGGAAAAGGGGAGTATGTCTAGTAATTGCTACAGGAACTCCAATAGTGATAGAAGAGGGAAAAAAAAGATAATAATGGTAGATTTGCAGTAGTAACAGGCTACTAGCAATGGAGGAGGATTACACTGGCATGTATTTATATTCCAAAAAAACTGCTACAATGCAGCATAAGAAAATTCTGGGAGAAATAATCAGCTTTCAGCAGGGAATACTACTTATAAGTCGGGGGCTGAAATTTGATTTGTAACATTAGGATGTATCATGGGGACTTAGAAGGGGGAAATATAACAGAGGGTAGATTTCTGAAGAAATTTATGAAAATATTTTATTTATTTATTTATTGACATTTGTTAACCGGGTTGGTCCAGCTGGATTTTTGGCCCGTTTTCAGTGGAGACCCGAGGAGAAAAGCTCCAATACAGATATTATACAGACATAAAAAGGTAACAATTACAATTGACATATGATGAGATATAAAAAAGAATAAAAGAATTCAAGAACACTACAGATACAGGTGAAAACATGCAAACTATTTACATTATGTAAACTATATGTTTACAGATTTGAGATTTTTTGCATATTTACATGCAGATTAATTGATCAGATGACAGTGTTCAGTTCAGTTTGTAACCCTTAGTTGAGGGTTCACATTAATGAGGGGATGGTGGTTAGTGAGTATTTACTATGGAATATGCAAATTCAGTAGTAGGAACTCAGAGAATTTATATATTATTCCATAAGGTACAAACACTGGGCTAGACTAAAATAAATTATATTTCACAGAAACATATGCATTTAATTGAAAGTTTTGATATGTATCCATTAACTATTTCAGATTACTCGCCAGGAAAAACAGAAATAAAAATGCAGGGTAATAAAAAAAAAAAAAAAAAACTGGTGCTTCCTCGCCTAGCTGTTAAACAGAGATGAATTTAAGGAACGGGTACTGGAAATTACTTGGGATTTATTATGGAAGATAAAAATTTCTTCAGAAAATATAGCTAGGAGATGGGATAAAATGAAATTGGAGTTTAAAAATAGGGTACAAATAAAAGAAAAAGAGATATGGTTAAAAATTAACAAAAATTATTTAGAGCAACTGGCAAAGGTAGTAAGATTGCGGTTAAGCAACTGTTTGTTTGATAATAACTCCAGAGCACAAAACTTTTAGCACCACAGCTCATGGAACAGAATGCAGAAAGGGTTGTTGGCAAGCTTAGGGAGCCTATCACAAGAAAAATACCTAGATATCCTGTAGATCTATTAGAAGTATTTTGGAAATTTTATGAAAATCTACATAAAGTAGAGAAATCTGGAAATCATGAAAAAGTACAAATGGAAATGCTTATGAAGAATTAAATATGCCATCGTTAGACGCAGATGAGGCTCAATTACTAACAGTTAGGACAGGAGGATAGAAGGAGATGAGATAAAACTGGTGATTTATTTATTTATTTACAATTTATAATCAATCTGCAGGAATGTCTCCAGGAATATACGGTATCCCTGTAGAATATTGGAACTTAGGAGGGAAAAGGGTGATAAAATCTGGACGGTTTTGTTTAACAGCATTTTAGAAGGAGGAGAAGCATTAACAACCTGAAAAAAAAGCACTAGTGACTGTAGTACCTAAAGATGGTAAAGACCCATCAGATCTAGCTTCATACAGACCCATGATTAAAAAGTGTTTATACTTATAATGGCTAAAAGAATGGCAAGGATCATGCTAAAATTGAGAGATATGGATCACTGTGGTTTTGTGGAGGGGAGGCAAACATTTAACAACATTAACAGAACAATGATGATCCACAGGGAAACAAAATGTAAGAAAATACCACTGTTCTTGGTGCATCTTGAAGCAGATAAATCATTCAACAGATTAAGCTGGATTTTATGAGTTGAGCAATGGAAGCATTTGCATTCCCTGACAAAATAATAAGGCTAATTAGGAGGATATACAAGGGATCTGAAGTGAAAATTCAAGTGGGGGGTTTCTTCTCTGATAAGTTATGTTTGAACAGTGGAATAGGGCAGGGGTGTCCTGTTTCTCCCTTGTTAGTTGCATTACATTTAGAACCATTGGCAAAGAAAATAAGGGACTCAGAAATTCAAGGATATAATTGCTATGGCAATCAGGAAAAGCTGGCTTTATTTGCAAATCATATTACTTTGTACTTGATAAATCCAGAAAAGCACATTTCAGTGTACACTTTAAGACAGTTTCAAGTCTTTTCCAAATACAACATTAATGAAGATAAAAAAGGCAACAGCTTTAAACTATGTACCCACACATGAACTGGTTCAGCAATACCCATATTTATAGGGACACCATAAAATGAAGTACTTAGGAGTATGGGTTAAAAGGGTTCTGTTATGGCAGCTAAGGATATGTGAGAAGAGACTAAGCAAATGATACTGAAAAACTGAGAAACTAGAAGCTCTGTTTTATGGATATGGGTAGCAAGATATAAGCAGTGAAATATTTTAGTCCCTTAGGTTTATACATGTCAGGCATATTTTTATCAACCAAAGGAGAAGTTGTGGATAGCAATTAATGCAGAATTGAAGGATTTTATCTGGGAGGGAAAGAAGGCAAGAGTCAAGTGGGAAAAGATGATCATTCCAACATCATGAAGTGGTGTGGAAATACATGATCTGAAGGGCTATTTCAGGACTACACTCTTAAGGCTCCTACACACAGCATAGACCGAAAGCTACAATTCAATAAGGAATGGGGATGATGATGATGATGATGAAGTAGGACGGAAGCTCAAGGAATAGGACAGACTGGGATTTTGGATGCAGATCCTTAAGGAGAATAACAATAACTATACAGAATATTATATTCATAAAGTAGCAGAAAGTATTCCAAGAACCAAGCCGATGCAGGAATGGAGAAAAGAGATTCCCCTGATACGGATGACTGCACTTAGGGGTACACAGAATAGGCAAGAGGGGGCTGGAATTTACTGGAAAAGGAACCAGGGTATTGGGAGCAAATAATTAGAAAGGGAAGGGTAACAGAACAGAAGAAGCTAAGAATTCATTTGGACTGCAGGCTAGAGATTGCCTCCCTTTTCAAGGATCTATATCAGAGTATATATATAGAAAAAGGACTAGGGGATCTCAAGTGAAAAACAGGAGATTAGAAAGGATTTGAAAGAGAGACTGTATAAGCAATTCACAAAGAAACAACGGGAAGATATACAGTTGATATAAAAAGTGCACACACCCCTGTTAAAATGCCAGGTTTTTGTGATATAAAAAATGAGACCACAATAAATCATTTCAAAACTTTTCCCACCTTTAATGTGACTTATAACCTGTACAGTTCAATTGAAAAAAAAAAACAAATCTGTTAGGGGAAAAAATATAAAACGTACAATAAGCTGGTTGCACAAGTTTGCACACCCTTAAACTAATACTTTGTTGAAGCACCTTTTGATTTAATTACCTTTTTTTTAATCACCTTTTGATTTAATTAATCTACATGTATCACAAATAATTGAATGTGCTTTTGCGTGTACACTAGGTGAAGGAAAACACTTATGCCGCAGTCAAAGTAATCTCCACTCTTGCAATCCTACATCACTAACAGATTGATGTTACTTTTCCTTAGTCAGTAAAATGAAGGCAGATGTAATTTCAGTTACTAGTTTTATTTTTAATTATTCTTTTTACTATAAATATATATTTTTACTATAAATATATATATTTTTCATTCAGCTACAAAGAAACAAGTCATTCATTTAAAATGCATGACAGAATATACCTTTTTAACAAATCTAATCCATGGCCAAGAATCAAAAATAAATCACACTGATGTTTTTAGATTGCTTGATCCCTGCTATGTGCTGTGCAAAGTAAAGGTCAGATAATTTCTAAGATAACATGGTTAAGTATTTTGCTGTAACCCTGTTTACTTGTCCTACCTCAACTTGCTGAAGGATATCAATAATGCCGTCTGGGATCTCAGCATCAGGATCGGTTTCAACTTTGGCAGAACAGAGTGACAGCTGTCGAATTAGTTGACCTAGTTCTTTGTAGTGGGCAGGAAGGCGTTGCTCTGATTGGTCAGACAGCTGTGTAGCAAACATCTGCAAGGCACGAACGGCTCCTCTGTGAGCAGCAGCCAATCTAGACATTGCACGAGACTAACAGGATAAATGACATCAGTTAACATTTTTAAAACTGTACAATTGCCTATACAAGTGAAATGAAAGTTATGGACTTAACATGTCATTAGATCTAAAGGAGCAAGTCCATCCTCATTAAAAAAATAGAACTAATGCTGTGGACCTCAGGGCAACGTAACAATCAAAACTTTCCTAGGCTGCAAGTAACCCTCTCCCTGCCACATAGTACACCACAGTGTTCAGCCTCTCCAAATTTGACTTCTTCAATGAGGAGGTTAAACATGGGAGTACATATTGCAAAGGATGAACCCTGTTTTCCAGCTGTAACATTACGCACGTAACTTGAACATCTGGAAAGAGGAAGCCCATCTTTGGCAACAGATAGGACAGACTTACATTCTAGTACCAAGCAGTCACTCTAATGAAAATATACCCTTGAAAAATGGTAGTGCCAGACCAAAAACAGCATCTGCATATCACACCAGCTTTGACTGCTTTACAGAGATAATGAGAGAAGGCCATGTAGCTGCTGCACAAATATTAACAGGAAATGCATTCTTGAAATAAGACTATTGAGGTAGCTAAAGCGCTAACAGAGGGAATAAGGATTAGAAATTGCTGGAAAAGATTTATTTTATATAGTAGACTTTAGTATGTTCTGAAAGCCACTGGGCTAAAGTAATCTTAAAAACTTACTGGCAGAAAAAGAAGACAAAAAGTGTGGGTTTATTTTTTGCAACACAATACCTCAATTCACAGTACACATCCATGAAAAACACCAAGTACTCTCCAGAATTTATACCGTGAGAAAGATCTAGTAAATTAATGTGTGGTTAGGATTAGACTCTTTGTCAGTCTTAGTTGTAAAGGAGAAGTTATTCCAAAAAGACACACTGTCTTTATAAAAAATCAAATATGGACAGTGCATAGGCAATGCTTTTACTTAGAAATCCTAATAGGCGACGGGATTATCAAAATGAAAAGTTATCCAATAAGAACTTTGAGTCTGCTGAGCATGCACATTCAAAGGGAGCCAAAGTCAGTTTCTCTACTAACAACTATAAATCATCACATCACTCATTTTGTTCTTATCTCATTACATGCATGCCTCTAATTTAATATGAATCCATTCTACTCTCTTAACCTCTCAAAAACTTTACACTGCTATAGCTAATTTGTACATTAAAAACAAACTTATAACCATCAACAACTTGGTTTTCCTTGATATTACTCTATAATATTAATTGCAGTAGAGGGATAAAGCTCTGCCTGTGATCCAGGTGACTCAAGTTTGACTATCACTTCAAATGCTCGACAGAGCTGGCAAGAAGGATGGGTATTGCTTATCACAGGAGTGGGATGGAGCTGACCACAGGTTGTAGCAGTCCATCTGAGGAAGGAGGTGGGCCCACAACATGGGGGGGGGGTCTGTGTGTGGCTTACCAAACTGCTGAATGGAAGGAGCCTTTATAGAACAAGTGCACAGGAGAGTGCACTTCAGTAGAAGTGTTGTGACTGCAGTAGTGGTGTGAGTCACATGTCTTCATGCCTAGGGGAGGGGTTACATTATTAAAACAAAAGTCCTCATTGGCAGGATACTGGCAAAGACGCAGGCAACCTTCATGATTGCCTGCATGATATTATCCCCTCCCCCCACCCATGTGATGCAAAAAAGATGAGTTTGAGACTGAATGGGGAGGTTTGACAGTCAGCAGGTGGGGGAGGGGAAAAAAAAAAGAGAATGAAAGAAAAAGAAAAAAAATATTCTGTTATAAATGTAAACTATATATAGTTTTTTTATGTATGTATAATGTATGTTTCAACCACTGACCTCTGAAAATGGGCACTAACCAGCAGGGCTAACTTGGTAAACATTGTTAAGTTAAAACAAATAAATACATCCTAAAGTGATAGCTTCTCTGCAGCAGATGCTTCAACAAAAAGCATCTTTAAACAAAGGCTTTGCAAGCTTTAACACTGTAAAAGAATTTGGATCAAGGCTTTCATGGAAACTGGAACTGGCACTCAAACTGACACCTAACAGAAGACTGAATTTGAAAACCTGAGCAAAGTAATCCAAAAGAATAGGTGTGAAGAATCAATCCAAACACTTTGCAGTGCCCCCCCCAAAAGTATAGTTGTGTAAGTTGCTCTTACCCATAACACCAGATGCTCAAATTCTTTACTACTGTATTAGCCTATGGGTTGTATCCTGCCAAGGATATAGAAACCGTTCAGCTTTCAAGAGCTTTCATCCCCTCCCATGTTAACCACTCTGGCTGTTTGCAGGTTAAGCTCTTTTTAGAGGGAGCTAAGAAAATAGCCAGTCACTGAAAATTCAAGACTTTCTTGCCCCTAATCAAAGATGGGAAACTCATTCTTAAATAAACCAAGAAATAAATAACAAAATCCAACTTTCTATTACACTAGAACTATATACAACAAGGTGGATGGCGGGTGTGGTTACCATAGTAGTGAAGAATTTGAACATTTACTGTTATGGTAAGTGCAACTTACACAAAGTACAGTTGTGTACACCTACCATAAATGTAGATGTTCGAGTGTCTTCACTGTTGCAGTCATGACTGTAGGGTTCTCCCCTGCCGGCAGGCAGCCCTCGGTCGGCCAGAATCCCAAAGTCTGGGTCCGGCGTCGGCTGTTCAACCATGCTCCCTGACGTCAGAGCGCCAGGAGTACAAAGCTGACAGCCGACGCCATTTTATCCAGTTTTTCTTGCCCCAGATGTCAGGAGTCCCAAAAAGAAAAAGGTCCCGTAACCTTTGCAAATACATCTCAGAAGAATGGTGAAAAAAGGAAATACACAAAAGTAAAAATAAGAGGGGGCAGGAGGGAGGGAAACCCAGATTGCAACAGTGAAGACACTCGAACATCTACATTTATGGTAGGTGTACACAACTGTACTATGTTCATCGTGTTTCACTGTTGCAGTCATGACTGTAGGGTAGAATCCCAAAGCTGAAAGAAAGGGAGGTGGTCAAAGAGGAAGGGGCAGCTAAAAGGCCCTGCAAGACTGCAGAGGCAAAGCCTGCCCTAGACTTAGAGTAGAGAGGTAGATTGTAATGCTTAGAAAAAGTATGCACTGAACTCCAAGTTGCAGCTTCCAAAATGTCCTTGGTAGGAACTCCTCTGAGGAAGGCCGCAGAAGTGGCAGCAGCTCTGGTGGAATGAGTCCGTATACTCCCTGGGATTTGCTTTCCATGATGAGAATAACAAAATCTGATTCCATGAGCAATCCATTTAGAAATGGTCTGTTTTGAAATGGCTTTACCTTGGGAACTTGAAGCATAAGAAACAAACAATTGTTCTGATTTTCTGATGTCCTTGGTTCTGTTCAGGTAAAAACGTAGTTGTCTGTGTACATCCAAGGAATGTAAGATCCTTTCCCCTTTATTTTGAGGAGTGGGGAAAAAGGTTGGCAAGTGGATAGTTTGATTTAAAGCCACTGTGGAAACCACCTTAGGCATGAAGGTAGGATTAGTCCTCAAAGATACCCTGTCTTGATGAAATATAATATAAGGTTCCACAGCCATAAGAGCTTGTAACTCTGAAACTCTCCTGGCAGAGGTTAGGGCTAACAGGATAGCTGTCTTCCAAGATAAAAACTTGATGTCAGAAGAGGCAGCAGGCTCAAAAGGAGGCAAGGTTAGTTTTTCCAAAACATAGTTGAGATCCCAAGCAGGAATGGGAGGAGATCTAGGTCTTAAGTTCTTAGCTCCCCTGAGAAACTGTCTCATGAGCTGGTGGGAAAAGATGGGAGGGTCTGTATTATAATGAGCAGAAATAGCAGAGGCATGTATCTTAATGGAAGAGGAAGAGAGACCCTTATTTAAGAGATCTGTCAAGTAAAGTAAATTTAAAGTAATGTTAGGAAGAAGAGGATCAGAATCCTGAGCCTGCATCCAGGAACAAAATCTTTTCCATTTTTCCATTTTCCTGCATAAGATTTTCTAGTGCTAGGACGTATGGCTTCTAAAATGACATCCATAACCTGTTTGGGCAGTAAAGAAGAAATCAAAGGTCCTGGATTAAACAGGCCACCAGGCTGAGAGTTCTGACATGAGAGTGTAGAACCTGACCCTGATGTTGGGACAGAAGGTTCGGGGACTGAGGTAAAACCAAAGGGGGCTCCAGGCATAGGTTTTTTTTAGAGTTGGATACCAAAACTGCCGAGGCCAATTTGGAGCCATCAAGATTATCATCTTGGGCTTGTCCTGTTTTATCTTCAATAAAACCCATGGAAGAAGAGGAAGAGGCAGAAAGGCATATCCTGAAAGGTTCCTCCAACTGAATGACAGGGCGTCCACTTTCCAAGCTTCTCTGTGGAAAGTCCTGGTGCAAAAATTCTGTAGTTGATGATTGAGATGGGATGCAAAGAGGTCTATGTGAGGACATCCCCAGACTGCTGTTATCATCCTGAATATTTTGGTGTCCAGCATCCACTCGTGTGGATCCGAAAGGTTTCTGCTCAGACTGTCTGCCAGGAAGTTTTGTTTCCCTGGTAGAAACTGAGCTTGAAGATCCAGATTGCAAGCTAGAGCTGTGTTCCATAGATCCATGGCTAGTCTGCAAAGGGGGTAGGAATGAGATCCCCCTTGCTTGTTTATGTACCACATAACTGTGGTGTTGTCTGTCCGTATTAGCAGTTGTCCTGGTTGTAAAATATTCCTGAAGGCCAATAGAGCTTTCTGAACGGCTAACATTTCCTTTAAATTGATATGCAGGTGCTTCTGATCCTTTGCCCAAAGGCCCTGCAAACAATTGTCCTGAAAATGGGCTCCCCAAGCATAATCCGAGGCATCCGTGGTTAGAATCTGAGTGGCAGGAGGCAGACGGAAGGGCTTCCCTTTGTTTAGAGCACATGCCCTGGACCACCAAAGAAATTCCTTTTGAAGGCAAGGAAGGACGGAGATCAGTATGTCTAAACTGTGGCAATGCTGAGACCATACACTTTTTAGGTACCACTGTATTTTCCTCATGTGTAGTCTTGCATATGGTACAAGAAGGATGAAGGAGGCCATGTAACCCAAAGCCTGCAGGAATTTCCTTGCAGATAGTTGAGTTAGAGTTGCCAAGGTTCTGAAAGTTGAAGCCAGCTGTAATTGTTTTTCAGATGTCAGAAATGCCATCTGGGTTGTGGTGTTTAGAAGTGCACCCAGAAAAGTTATCTGTTGTGATGGTGTCAAATTTGACTTTTTTATGTTTACAGAGAATCCCACGAACTTGAGGAGGTTCTGTACAAATTCTAGATGCTGGATTAAGACATCCTTGCTGTCTGCCTGAATTAGACAATCGTCCAGATAAGGGTAAATTTGAATTCCCTTGAGTCTGCAGTAAGCTACTACTGGAGCCAGGCATTTGGTGAAGACCCTGGGTGCAGTAGACAATCCAAAGGGAAACGCAGAGAATTGAAAGTGCCTCGATCCGGCCTTGAACCTGAGGTATTTTCTGCGATCCTGCCTGATGGGAATGTGTAAATATGCCTCCTTTAAATCCAAAGTTACCATCCATGCATCTTTGGACAGCATTGGAAGTAGCTGCTGTAGAGTAAGCATCTTGAATTTTGGAATCTCTAGAAAGGTGTTCAAGACCGACAGATCCAGAATGGGTCTCCATGAGTTTTGCTTCCTTGGGACTAGAAAGAGCCTTGAGTAAAAACCTTTTCCCATCTCTGAAAGAGGAACCAGTTCTATGGCATTCATAGCCAAAACAGCTTCCACCTGGTTTAAGGCCTCCGTCCATTGATGTTTTGGAAGGTCTGGCCATCCACTTGGCCTTGGCAAGGTATGAAAATGGAATTTGTAGCCTCTTAAAACCACATCCAAAACCCACTTGTCTTGGGTTATTTGAGTCCAATTTTGATAAAAAAGAGAGAGTTTTCCTCCGAGAGGGGCTTCCAGGCAAGAAGTTCCTGTAACCCAACAGAGGGAGTCATTGAGTTTGTTTCCTTTGAGATTGTGACCTGTCCTCTCCTTCCCTAGGGGTGGAAGCAGTCCACTGTCTTGGTCTATAAGCAGCTTGTGATTGAGGCCTCCCTCTGGAGCATCTATATCTACCCCTCTGAGGCCTGTCTGAAGTGGGAAAAGACCAATTCTTTGAAGGCCAATTCCTGCTAAATCTAGGTGGCTGTACTTGTAAGAAATCTTTAACTGTTTGCATGGATTTCGCCTTATCCTCCATCTTTTTAATCACCTCTTCAGCTTTTGATCCAAACAAAACATTATGCTGAACAGGAGCATCCAATAATTTAGCCTTTACTTGTTCAGGTACATTTTGTTCCTTTAGCCATGCATGCCTTCTAATGACTGTGCCAGAGGCTGCAGCCCTACAAGAAGCCTCCAAGGCATCAAATCCACAGTGTAAACCATGCTTCCCAACCTGTTCAGTGGCATGCAATAAGTCATGTAATTCCTTATCATCTGCACAGGCAGAAATGGAAGTAAGCTTTTGTTTTAAGACAGACAAGAGAAATTGCTGGTATTTAAGCATATGAAACTGACAGTTTAAAGCCCTAATGGACAAAGTAGCAGAAGTGTACACCTTTTTGCCCCATCTTTCTAAGGATCGAGAATCCTTTTCAGTAGGAATGGGATTTTTGGCAGAAGCGGCCTTAACTCCCTTGGGACCCTGAGAAATGGTTTCAGGGTCAGCAGAAGGCTTCTTGTATAAAAACTGATGGGAATCCGGAACCCTGTAATATCTATCAGGCTTAACAGGAGCAGGAGGAAAAGAGTCAGGGGTTAAGTTAGCCTCTGAAAAGGCATCATCCACAATATCCAAAACAGGAGGAATAGCCAGGGGTCTATGTTGGGGAAGAAGAAGAAAATCCCTCAGTCTTTTCTTGGATTCCTAATACTCCTGTCCTTCCCAGTGGAAATGTTCCCTCATTTCATGCAAAGTTTCCCCAAAAGAGAAATCCTCAGGGGGAGAAGCTGAAGGAATGGATTCTTCAACATCAGAATCCTCATAAGGAGGGAAAGAATATTCCTGATCAGAAGAAGAAACTGAGGAAACAGAAGCCTGATCAGAGGAATCATAATAAACATCCTGCCTTGGCCTTTTGTCTGGAGGGGGGTGTGAAACCCTAATCATAGTAAGTAAATCCTCCGCCATCTTGAGTAACTGTTTCTGTGACTTGGGAGCTGGTTCAGAAGAGACTTGTGTTGAAATCTTTGATTTAGAAGGAGTCTTTGCCTTTGTCTTTGGCTTTGCCTTTACTAGTAGCTGAGTAGGCCTGAAAACCCCTTCTGAAGCCGGCACCTGCACAGCGGCTCCGGACCCATCCGAAGGAGCATTGTCCGAAGGTCCTGCAACAGAAATATTTAAAGGCCTGGTTGGCTCCTCATGAGAGTCTGTTTCGGCCGTCGGTTCTGAAATGGCCGATGACAGGGGCTGCAAAAGCGCCTCACTGATGACGGCCGAACCTGAAGCTGGCTCCGCTTGTGCGCTATCATCAGATTTGGACCTCGGAGGCCTGTCTTTATCCTTGCGACGTTTGTGAACTCCGGTAGCCGGGACCGTATCCGACGACATTTTGTAGTTAAAGCGCCTACCGAAGTAATGAAAAGCAAAATCGTACCTTCGCTTAATTGTACGTTGATTGAATCTAGCACAAAACCGACAACTAGCTACGTCGTGGTCAGGGCCTAAGCAAGGAATACAGTAAGAATGAAAATCCTTATGAGGTATTTTTTTCCCACATGAAATGCAATTATTAACTTTTTCTGACATCGGAGTGGAGCAAGAAAAAAGTTTCCCCAATGGGGTACTTAGCTTTGAATGGAGAAGAAAGTCTTCGGGCAGAAGTATATGAGAAAAATTCATCAGGAGTCAGCCGACCGGCACTTGCGAATTGCTATCACCACACGGCAAGAAAGACTGGAGAAAATGGCTTCGGCTGTCAGCTTTGTACTCCTGGCGCTCTGACGTCAGGGAGCATGGTTGAACAGCCGACACCGGACCCAGACTTTGGGATTCTGGCCGACCGAGGGCTGCCTGCTGGCAGGGGAGAACCCTACAGTCATGACTGCAACAGTGAAACACGATGAACATCTGTACTATGTTCATCATTTTCACTGCTGCATTAGCCTATTGGTAGACTATCATATCTTATTCAACCTGTGAAGAGGAAGGATAAGGATCCAGGAGCCCTGGAGATCTGTCTTAGTAAAGCCTACTCTAGACCTGGAAAAAAAATCCACTTTGTAGTGCTTTGCAACTGTATGGATAGAGGACCAAGTTGCTGCCTGTAGAATACTTCTAGCATCCACCCCTTTCCAGTATCCCTTCACAGAAGCTAAGGCTCCACAGGAATGTGCCTTAACACTACCTGGAATAGATTTTCCATTAAGTCAGTAACAAAACACAATAGCAGAAGGCAACCACCTGGAAATAGTCTATTTATGCAAAGGCTGACCTTTCTTACGCCAAGAAAAAAAACTAAATACCTGGCTTGCTTTCCTGAAGGACTTTGTTTTTGTCAAGATAGCACCAGAGTTATCTATGCACATCCAGTGTGTATAGAATCTTCTCTCTCTTGTTTTTAGGAGCTGGATAGAAAACCAGGAGCTTAATGTCCTGATTCAATGTGAATTCTGAAATAACCTTGTGCATGAAAGGAAAGTTTGTGCATACAGTCTCCCTGGCTTTGTAACAACAAAACAGGTAGGGTTCTCCCATCATGACAGCTTGCAACTCAGATACTCTTCATTCAGATGTCAACGCAATAAGATGATCAGTTTTCCAAGTGATGAACCTTAAATCAGCCTGACAGGCAAGTTCAGAAGTTCAGAGTGACAGTCAATTTCTCCAGCAAAAAACTGAGATTCTAAGGATGATGAAATTGTCTATGAGAAGGTCTCAGGTGTAAAACTCCTTTCAGACAGTGTTTGACTATAAACAGAGAACACTTTGGGGATCCATGGGCTAACATACCGAAATGGATACAAGATAAACCTTAACAGAGGAATAAAAGTGGCTAGAGGATAGCAACTCTTACAAATATTTGAGCACCAGTGGTACAAAATTTGTGATGGATCTCTGGTCACTGTCAAGGCGCCAACTAGAATATCTCTTCCACTACCCAATAAATGATTTTCTAGTAGTAGGCTTTTTTGCCTGCTTCAGTACCTGCTGCACATCCTCATGAAAGAAATGCCTAACAGGTATCAAAACTGAATCATCCAGGCAGACAACTGAAGTTGTTTGACATTGTGGTGCATCAAACTTCCCTTGTCTTGTGTGAGTAGATCCAGTCTGTAAAGAAGTGGAGAGCCCAAAGGGTAAAGCACAGAACTGATAACTTGACCCAGATACACAGAACATTAGAAACCTCTTGAATTGTTTGCTATAGGAATGTGATGGCAATTATGTTTGAGGTCTAAAGTTACTATAACACTGTGATCTGGGACCAGAGCTAACTCTGTCTGAAGGGTCAATATCTAGAATTTTGGAATCTTCACAAAAAAGACTGAGAAAAGATAGAATCACAACTGTCCTAAAAGACAGCTTATTCTGTAGAACTAGAAATATTCTGAAGTAAAAGTTCTTTACTTGTTCTGCAGGAACATGCTCTACAGACTCCAGCTTCTAACATGTTGGAGCACTTGGGGATACAACTCTGTTTGATGAGTGCGGACAATTATCTTGAAAGGAGGGGGGGGGCTTTTCTAGTCATTGCCAAATGTAACCCTCCTGGACCACCTTCAAAACAATTTATCTAAGACTATCTGTTGCCAAAAGGGAGCACTGGGCATTCGATTCTATAAAAGAGAAACAAATGCAGGAACAGCTGGGGAAGGGAAGGTATGCAAGTTTCTGGCATAGCCATTCAGAGGTGGAAACCTGACCTCTTTTTTGGAAACACTCCCTGCTTTTTGGGATTGTTATTGGTCCCCTCCTGCCATCGCTTCTTAGGAGTCTGCCTGTTAAGCAGGAGGCACTGTCTGGTTGTTTTGCCTTTTAAAGGTAATATAGGATTTGAAAGGAAAGAACCTGGGGACCTGAAAAATCCTAAAAATTCGTTACATTAATTTATCCCTTTCATCCCACTGCTGGAGCACTTCTTTAGCAGAAGACCAAAATAAAACCTCCCTATCCAGAGGGGAATTCAACAATTCTGATTTTAATTTGAAAAATTTTGATTAAGTACTCAGACAAATCTTCTCAAGATTGTAGCTGAAACCCTGGAAACAATATCAGCACAATCATGCACCCTTTTTAAGGCATGTTTAGAAAAACAATTTGATTCAAGTATGACCTACCTTTAGGAGGCTGGGAAGCAGATAAAAAGAAGTTATGTACTCACCATAACAATCTATGTGTGTTGTCCATCTAGCCTTCATTCTTAACAAGTTGGGTTCGGATCTGATCCTCAGATCTGACTCAGCCTTTTACACAAGCTCGAGGTCTTCCATTAGCTTGTGGCTAAAAAACCCTATCCCCATGATGCACTAGGAGAGCTCCCCAGCTCTTGTTTGCAGACAAACAAAAAATAACTAGACCTCATAGAGGAAATACAAGAGGGTCAGAGAACATGAATAGTCAATTACATCACTTCGGTCATCTAGGAGCCAATAGGTGGGGGAAAGGAGGGTGGGATGTAAGAAGGAAGGCTAGATGGACAATACACATGGAAAGTTATGGCGAGTACATAACTTCTTTATGTGATGACGTACTATCTAGCCTTCATTCTTAAGTTGGGACAGCGTCCCTCGCACTATCTTTCTTGGGTGACTCACGGGAGTATATTCTTCAGAACAGTGGACCCAAAGGAAGCCCTGTTCCTGAAGGCCAAATCCACTTTGTAATGAGTGATAAAGGTATGTGGTCTTGCCCATGTCGCTGCAGCACAGATAGTATCAATAGGCAGTCTAGCCTGAAAGACAAAGGAAGTTGCCACGGCCCTTGTAGAGTGACCTTTCACTTTGTCTACGAGTTCTTTGTTTTGAGATCTGTAAGTAAAGAGAATACAGTCTGATAGCCATTTTGACAGTGCGACTTTGTATACAGGAGCACCTTCCTTTGAATCTGAGAAGGACAGAAATAATTGATCATATTTTCTGAAGTCTTTAGTTCTGTGTAGGTAAAAACATAACTGTCTGTGTACATCCAGTTGGTGTAACATATTCAGTTTTATTCGTATAGTTGGGGAAAAAAATTGGTAGTTTTATGAATTGATTGAAGTTAGCTTCTAAACATACTTTGGGTAGAAAGGAAGGGTTTGTCCGATGGGATACTCTATCTCTGTGGAAAATCAAGTATGGCGGTTTTATTGATAAAGCTTGTAGTTCTGAAACCCTTCTTGTAGAGGTAAAATCTATCAACAGAATGGTTTTCCATGTCAGGTACTTTAGATCACATGATGAGGCTGGTTCAAAAGGGGGAAGTATCAATCAGGATAAAACAAAATTTAAGTCCCACAGTGTTGAAGGGGTCTAAATAACAACATACATTTAAGAAAGGCTTTACACAGTCTGTTAGACATCACATTTGACCCGACTCTCCAAAATGAAAATTAGAAATTGCTGCTAATTGCACTCGAATAGTAGCAGCCGCAGAACCCTCATTGAATAGCTTTGCTAAGAATTAAAGAATGGAAGCAATTGGGGGTGGAATGAAGGTCGATGTGATTGTCCAAGGCCCATAGAGAAAATCTTTTCCATTTACTTCTATATCATTTTCTCATCAAAGGCTTTTGAGAGGAGATTAGAATATGTTTCACGGAGGAAGAGAGGTCAGGAGGTCTGGCTATGGTTGGAATCGGAGCAGCCAATCTGTCAGCTTGAGGGTTTGAAGAGAAGGATGGAGCATTCCTGATGCACGAGTCAGCAGATCTGCAAATGGGTCCAGAATCCAGGGCTCCTCCTGACGATGAGGCTACAGGAAGGGGAACCATATTTGATGAGGCCAGAATGGGGCAATGAGTATCAACTCCCTTCCCAAGTGGCTGGCTTTCTACAGAACGTTGGGTATCAATGGGAAGGGAGGAAAGGCATAGAGGAGACCCGAGGACCAATTGTGTACAACTGCATCCTTTGGAGACTCCACCGGAGGAGGGATCAGGGCAAAGTAGCTACTGCATTTGGCATTTATGGATGTGGCAAAAAGGTCACAGCAAGGCTGTCCCCATTTGAAAAAAATCTTTTCCGCTACTTCCTGTTTTAGGGACCACTCGTGGAGCATCAGAATCACACTGCTGAGTCTGTCTGTAAACACGTTGGATTTCCCCGGGAAATGCATTGCAACTAGAAAGTGTTGGGAAGAGGTTGCCCAATGCCACACTCTCAGGGCCTCTTGACCACGAGGGTAAGATCTCATTCCACCTTGTTTGTTTATGCACCATACTACTGACATGTTGTCTGTCTGTATTGCAATAGTCCCCAGGGGAAGAGAGTCCTGAAGTGCTTGAAACACTAGAAGCACAGCTCTCATCTCTAGGACACTGATGTGTAAATGGGCCTCATGATCCTGCCAAGGTATAATGCCCCCTCCCCCACCCTATCTGGGAAGCGTCCATGGTCACTATGGCTAATGGCTGAGGGAGTACAAAGCAAAGTAAAAAAATACAAAGCCCAATGTCATGAGACTGGAATCTAGCCACCAATGAAGCTCTTTCTTGCAGGATTCCATCAGCACTATCTTGTGGGACATGGGTAGCTCTTGTATTGACCACTGACTGGAAAGTAACCACTGGAGAATTCTCATGTGCAGACGAGCTAGAGGGATAAGTGTTATTGTTGCTGCCATGGTCGCTAAGACTTTTAGAACTGTCTTTGCTTGTACTTTCTTTTTTGGAAGGAGAACCAAAATCTGATTTCAAAGGGCTCTTGTCCTTTCTGGAGGAAGTTTGGCTATCATTTTTGTTGTGTCTAGTTTTGCTCCTATAAAAACAATGCGTTGAGATGGCAACAAGGCAGATTTTTCGTAGTTTATTGTGATTCCTAATTGAGAGCAAAGGAGTAGTGTGGAGTCCCTTGCTTGAATTAGTAGATGCTCGGTGGTGGCGGTTAGAAGCCAGTCATCTAAGTATGGAAACACTCGGAATCCTAGGCATCTCAGGTAAGCAGCGATCACTGCCATACACTTGGTGAACACTCTGGGGGCTGTGGTGAGACTAAAGGGCAGAGCTCAAAACTCATAGTGACTGGCTCCCAGCTGAAAGCACAGGTGCCCTTTGGATTGCCTGTCTATTTTTATATGTTAGTACGCATACTGAAGGTCTATCGAGCACATCCAATTGTCTTGTCCTAAGAATGGGAGTATAGACGGCAGTGTTACCATCTGGAACTTGGATTTCTTTACTGATTTGTTTAGATTGCCAAGATCCAGAATTGGTCTCCAGTCTCCTGTTTTCTTTGGAACTAAAAAGAATCTTGAGTAAGTTCCGGATCCTAGTTGGTCTGCAGGGAATGACTGGATGACTCTCTTGTTTAGCAACTTTTGAATTTCTAGAATTGCCTGTTCCCTTTGATTGAGTGGAACATCTGGGATGTTTCTTATTTTTTGGGCAGGGCGAGAAGAGAATGAAGTAGCCTCTGGATATAGGTTCACAGGTGTGTACTAGGCTAATGGCCCTAGAGCCTTTATAAGACTAGCCCACAGAAGGACTCTGGCATTGCTGCCCGACATTAGTTCCCAGTGCCTCTATCAAGTAGAGCCACTGGAGTGATCCCTGGGGTGAACCTTCTATTACCCATCCACTCATCAAGATTTCTCTTGAAGAGGGTCAGAGAGGTGCACTGCTTGACATGTATGGGAAGTCTATTCCAGAGCATGGGCAGTCTCTGGGTGAGGAACCTGTCCCTCCAGCATGTTCTGTTGATTGTGGTAATGAGGATGAGATCTCTGGAGTGTGTGGTGCGGAGGGATTGGGATTTTTTTAGATGTAGCATTTCTAACAGTGCTGGGTCAGACATGGCTTTGTAAGTCAAGCAGAGATCACCTCTAAGTAGGTGATATGAGACAGAGAATAGCTGGAGTCTGTCTGTGTAGGACATGTGTTTTAATGCTCATGATCCTCTTCGTGAGGTACTTCTGTGGTCTCTCCAGCTGTTGCAGGTGTCTAGTGAGGTACATGCCAAATGGGGCATTATACTCTATGATTGGTCTAATGAGGGAAGAGTAGAGAGAGACAATGACCTCTACTTCTGGATGCAAAACCCTTGGTAATGAAATGTGCCACACAGAAGGACTTTCTGACCACAGTGGCAATGTGGTGGTCGAAGGAGAGGTTGCGGTCAACCTGCATCCCCAGATCTCTTATAATGCCTTCAGTGTTCAGTGGGCTCCCATCGATGTGGTAATTAATGGGAACCAAGTTTTTACCAAAGGGGATGAAAACGCATTTTTTGGCATTAAGCTTAAGGCCATGGTTTCGACACCAGTCATTGATCTCAGTGAGACCTTTCTGTAGGATGTCTGCTTCACTTGGGGAGTTGATAATGCTTCCCAGCTTGCAGTCATCTGAGAACGTAGTCAGCCAGTGTCCCTTTGTGTTGGCCTGGACTTCTGAGAAGTAGATGCTGAACAGGAGAGGACTCAGGAATGATCCGTGTGGGACTCCACTCGTGACTGGTCAGCACTCCAACTTGGAGTCCGCTACTTTCACACTGTGTGCTATCTGTGAGACAATTTGCAACCCAGCTAATGATATAGGGGTTGATGTCTAGTTTGGTGAGTTTATCGATAATTTCTTTGTACCCATTCATCTTTTATCTTTTGCCAGGCCTCTGGATACAAAGATAGGCGTCCCCTGACTGCCTCCAGATATGGACAGGCGGGTCTCCTTTCAGGAGTACTGAAAGGGCTTAAAGAAGGATTCTCTGTCACCCTGATTCTGCGGACCCCCTCGGCCACGAGGTTGGATTCTTCCATTAGCGCTTCCCCTTCTGCCTCTAGGGGAAGGATCACCACGTGTGTCTTGGAAAGCTCTCTGAGATTTTCAAAACCACATTTGTTTACCTTTCTGACCTTTGGGATAAGGTTTGGTAGGTAGGGAAAAAACAGACTCCCATGGCAGAGAGAGTCTTTCCTTCTTGCTTCCACCTGGTGAGTGTGTCTTTTACTTTCGGACTGAAGAGAGATGAGCCATCAACTGGGGCATTCATAAAGGAAGATTTGCAGGGCTCCACGAAATCACACAAGCGCATCCAAGAATGGTCTCAAGGAAATTCCTAAACCCACTGCTCTGCTCGCTCCATCTGCAGTATAAGAAATCAGCATCATGGAGGAATTTACTACAAAATTTAAGGTACAGAGTTGAGAGGAAACCATATCTGAAACCCCTGCAGCTACTGAAACTTGGAGAGTATCACCTAGCTCTTTCAGGAGATCTCTCTGTAATCTTGTAAAATGGGTAAAGTAGTTCAGCGATCAAATTGCAAAAGTCATTGAAGAGAAAATGCTACTGCCACCACCATAGCATCTACCGGGACTCCCTTGGTCAGAAAGGTTTTGTCAATCGGGGAAGTAATGAACTTATTTGGCCTCCAAGGAAAAGGTTCCACCGAATCTGGAGACTCCCAAACCTTTTGAGAGACCAGATCCATGAGCTCATCTAAAGGTGGAGACACCCACGTGGAGGAAGGGTGAGATCCAAAGGCATTCAGGTAAATAGACTCCTTGTCTTAAGGGTTGTTGGTCTTCCAGCCACCTCTCTGTTTTAGTATTTCTAGGATGTCTGCAAAGGAGATATCATCAGAAGGTGACCGTGGGGACCCCTCAGGATCATCAAGATCTGTGTATCAGACGTGACAAACTCTTCCTGGGAGTCCAAATGCTTCCTCTTGCATAACCTGTTCCAAGGGACCTCTTTAGAAGGGTATTCTGGAGAAGTTTCGGAAGAATGGGGTGCACCCTGAGGGGCATTCTGAAGCCTAGGATTTCAGTATCCCTGTGCATCAAAGGTTACAGAGGTGGACATCAGTGCCTTAGGGGGAAAAATATCCGAAGATGACTGTGGAACTGCCTGTGGAGACAGTATTCTCCTCATTGCTTTGAAGGCCCCACGACCCTGCTCAAAGAGGATCCCTGGATCCAAAGACCCTGGATCCAAAGAAACCGAGGGACCCCTTGGCACCAAAGACAATGGCTCCAAGGCAGAGGTAGGAGCTGAGCTCATCTGAGCTGATGCCCGAGAGGCAAGGTCGGATCCAACAACTGTCCGATCTGACTCACCTCCCCAGACCCGACTGGAGAGAGTCGGTGCCTAGACTCCTCCAGTTCTGATGGAGTGGAGGACATCAGTGTAGAAGTTTGTGCCGAAGATGCCAAAGTAGGTCTCGGTTCCAAGGTTTCCACCAGTATCAGTACCGGACATTACAGCTCCAAAATACGGGATCAGAGGAGGCACTGCAGCAGAAGGGAAGAATCCAAAAACAATTTGGCCAGTGCTGGGGTCAATAACAGCCTCTGCACCACACAATCCATATCATCATCGATAGACTCCTAGAAGACCAAGATGAAGGAGTTAGAGATTTCAAGGACTATAATACAGGCGACCTCAGAGTCGAGGAAAATGGCTCCAAAACTGGGGAGCGGTTCTGACTCTCCATTGCCTTTTGCTCAGACTGGGAAGATGTCGGTGCCATTGACTTCTTGGACCCGGAATGCTTCAGATCTGGAGATGCAAGTTTTTGTAATTTTCTTGGCGGCTCTGATGGAGCACTGGAAGAAGATGAAGATGATCTTTTTCCAGTTCCCTTATCAGATTTTGAGGAGGGAGATTTTGAAGACCCTGGCCTTCCTGAATAGCCTTCTGAGAAGGGGGTCTTCAGTAAACCTCTTAAAATAAGTTTGTTCTTTCTCTCGAGGAGAACTGTATGAGTAAAAGAATAACATATTGAACATGTTTCCTGGAGATGCATAGCTCCTAAACAGTAAACACAGATTGTGTGTCTGTCAGCAATTGACATCTTCTGAACACAATCTTGACATTTTTTTAAATCCAGACTGTTTTGAATCCTTGTCTTTATCCTTAGAAAACATTTTGAAAAAGACTAAAACTATACATAAATATGTATATATCAAAAACAATGGCACACAATAAATAATGCAAAAAAACTTTTTTTTAAGCTACAAATTAGAGTAGAAAAAACAGTTGTCTAATTTCAACTAACTGTTTATCACACAACAGGAATATATTCAAACAGAAAAGCCCTCTAACTTAAAATGGGTTTTGAAAATAGTTTAAAGTTAACTGGGATGGGGAGAAAAAACAGCTAGGCGAAAGCCACGGCCAACCAGCTGAAAAAAAAAAAACACTACAAACACAGCTAGATAATACAAATAGCCTAAAGACTACAACTAACAGGTTTTCTGAAGAAAAACTAGAAAGAATTTGACAGAAAAAAAAGTTATGTACTCACCATAACGTTCCATCTGAGTAGTTGTATTTCATTTGTCTTCAACCTGTGGGTTATGGATCCGTATCGGATCTAAGCTGGCAACTTTTATTAGCATCAGCTCAGAGCTTCAAACGCCTCCCCTTACCCATAACACACCTCCACTGCCTTCCATCCCCAGATTGAGTATGCTGAACCTTATACTGATAACCCAACCTGAAAAATTTTTCTTGTGACCTATACTGCAGCCCGTGGGCTGATCATACGCCAAGGTCCGGGGGAAGGAGGGAGGGATGGTTGAAGACAAATTAAGTACAACTACTCAGATGGAACGTTATGGTGAGTACATAACTTCTTTATCTGAAGTAGTTTACCTCATTTGGTCTTCAACCTGTGGGACAGAGTCCACAGCTACTAAACTCCTGGAAGGCCCTCATGGAAGGACATTACGGAGCACTGCGGAACCAAAGGATGCTCTCCTTCTGGAAATCAAATTCAATTTGTAATGAGAAATAAACGTATGAGATAAGGACCAAGTAGCTGCAGAACAAATATTATCCAAAGACACTCTAGACCAAAAGGCCGCAGACGTAGCCATGGACCTAGTTGAATGTGCTTTCACCTGACCTGGAGGAGACATGCCTCTGTCTTTCAAGACCTGCAGGATGCATGAAGAAATCCATCTAGCTATAGTGACCTTGTAGACAGGTTCCCCAAAAAGGGTTTATAGAAGGATACAAACGATCAGATTTCCGGAAATTTTTTGTCCTGTGTAAATAGAATCTATAAACATCTAATGTGGAGTTTGTATTTCATCTTGTTAGAATTAGGAAAAAACACAGACAAATTGATTGTCTGATTGATATTGACTGGTGATGCCACCTTAGGAAGAAAGGATGGATTGGTTCGAAGGGAAACCCTATCTTTGTGAAAAATCACGTAAGGAATTTTGATGGACAAGGCCTGTAATTCTGAAACCTTTTTGCAGAGGTAATAGCCACCAGAAAAGCTGTTTTCCAAGATAAAAATGTCAGATCTGCAGTTGCAGCAGGCTCGAAAGGTGGAGCGACCAAAGCTTGAAGAACCATAGTAAGGTCCCATGGGGGAACAGGATCTTTGACTGAGGGGCGTAACAAAAAGGTGCTTTTGATAAAAACTTTACACAGTCTGGAAGAGGGTAAAGAGGCAGAATTCTCGCTCACATGAAAATGAGAGATGGCAAACTAGCTTCATGTTGAAAAATCCACTTGTTTAAAAGGGAAAGCTGACAGGAAGCTAAAAGAAAGGATATATGAGCACCTGTATAATATCAGGAAAACGAAAAAGAGAATGCCTTGGCTAGACACTGTAACCAATTTGCTGACCATTCCTTTTTGTTTAGAGTGTTGGACCATGTAGAAACAGATTGGAAGGGCCATTTACATTATTATTAGAAAAACAGGAACTCATTTGGCAACTGATGTTAGATGCTAGCAGAGACCCAGGTCTCAGTGAAAGAATATCCCTTAGTTGTGTTTTAAAGCTGAAGAGTCTGAGTAGGTAAACATTAGTACCAGGTAAAGCAGGGTTTTAATTGAAAAAAAATCCCGATCCGTTTACTTTTGTACAAGATTTAAAATTTATTTTTTTTTAAAAACTTCTTATTGTTTCAACAATAGGAGGTTAAGGTATTTAACTATTATAAAACGTATAACAGTTTTTTTAACTGCTATAAAATATATAACTGTTTTCAATTTCGGTGGTGTTTTGCGTGTTCACGTTTTAAATTGCACAAAAGGATGTTAGTATAACACACATTAGACTTAGTGCAATAGTTGGACTGTGCTTTTACTGTTTTAATTGTTTTGTGTAGTTGTATACTTAAATTATGATTAACAGGAGTGTATTTTAATTGGTGGAGACTTAATTGAAGTGGATGAGTAAATTGCTTAAATTAATGAATTTTGAATTTATATAGGTCTGAAGAAGTCCGGGTATTGGGACCGGACGAAAAGCGCTTAACCTATATTAAATTCTAGTGTGTTGTTCTGGATTCCAGTGGTCATTTTTTAAACAAGTGGATTTGTTGCTTGTTGTTTTTTGTATTCTGTTCCTTTTGAAGTCCGTGTTGAAAAATATCAGCTAGAAAATCAAGAATGGCAGAAATAGGAGCAGTGAAAGGATCTAAACTTCTTTGAGAGGCCCACAGGGAAAAATGTTTCCACTTGCTGCGATAAACCTTCCTGATCGAAGACTTATGAGCAGCCACCAAAATAGATCTAACTGAGGAGGATAGTTCAGGAGTCCTAGAAATAACAGGAAATGGAGCAGCCAAGCCGTGAGCTTCAGACTGTCCAAATTCGGATGAGGCACCCCCGAAGGGTGGAAAATTAAATCCTGAATGGGATCTAGGATCCAAGGCGGAGCCAGAAGGTGAGACCAAAGGGAGGTAAACCATACCTGGCGAGGCCAGAACGGGGCAATAAGGATCACTTTGCTCCCGAGTCGACGGGCTTTCTGTAGAAACCTCGGAATGAGAGGTACTGGTGGGTGGGTAAGCATACAGAAGACCAGGAGGCCAAGCATGAACTAGACCGTCTCTGAGGGACTCCCCCCACCAGGGGGTTCAGAGTGAAAAACTTGCTGCATTTCGCGTTGGAAGGAGATGCAAAGAGATTGCAGTAAGTTTGACCCCACTCACTGAAGATCTGTTACGCTACTGACAGGTTCAGAGACCACTCGTAAGACATCAGAATGGTCTGACTTAGCCTGTCCGCTAGAATGTTGGACCATCCCAGAATGTGTGTTGCAATGAGAAAGCGACTGGTGGAGATCGCCCATTCCCACACTCTCATGGCCTCGCAACAAAGGGGGCAAGATCTGGTCTCTCCCTTGTTTGTTGATATACCAGACCACTGACATGCTGTCTGACTGAATAGCAATCGTCCCCAGAGGAAGAAAGGCATGAAGGGCCTGCAACGCTAGAAGGACCGCCCTCATCGCTATGGGGGACCACAGACCTTGGACTGTCCTGCCAGAACAATACTCTCCCACCCAAGTTGGGAGGCATCCGTTGTCACTGTGGCTTGGGCTGGGACTGGAACAAAAGGTCGCCCGGAGAACACATCCACCATATGAGGGATGACCAACAGACTCGACTGAATTGAATTGGATATGTCAATGGCAGTTCCAACAGGGACCACTGAACAGCTAGAGTCCACTGCAGAATTCTCATGTGTCACCGAGCACACGGAAGAAGAGTTATGGTCGCCGTCATCGAGCCTAAGGCCCTCAACACCGATTCCACCATTGGGAGATGAGAATGGCAGATCAGGGAGACATGCAACCTTTTTCCCCACTCAGGTATTATAGACAAGCTCACCAGCCTGAACATAAACCCCTACGTCACGAGATGGGTTGCCAACTGACTCACAGATAGAACCCACATGGCATGAGTTGCAGGAGCTAGGTCTGACTCTAAACCTGTTACAAGTGGCGTTTCCCAGGGCTCAGTCTTAGGACCCCTCCTGTTCGGCATATAGTTCTCAGAGGTGCAGGCAAGCATAGGAGGACTATGGCTCACCAAGTTCGCAGACGACTGCAAACTAGGGGCTATAATTGACTCTCCGGCTGACACAGACATCCTCCAAAAGGGTCTCACTGAGACAGATACCTGGTGTCAAAACCATGGTCTCAAGCTAAATGTCAAAAAGTGCATTGTCATCCCCTTTGGAAAAAACAAAGTACCCACAAACTACATAGGTGGTAGCCCCCTAAATATGAAAGATGTAATAAGGGATCTGGAGACCCAAGTAGATAGCAACCTCTTCTTTGATAATCACATTGCCAAAGTGGTTAGAAAATCCTTCTATGTGGCCCACCTAATCACAAAACAGTTTGCATCCAGAACGAAAGAGGTCATTGGGCCCCTCTACGCAACACTCATTAGACCCATCATAGAGTATACTGCCCCATTTGGGATGTATCTTACAAGACACCTGCAACAACTGGAAAGACCACAGAAGTTCCTCACCAAGAGGATCACTGGCCTCAAGCAGATGCCCTATGCAGCTCGACTGAAGAAACTCCAGCTGTACTCAGTTGCATACCGCCTACTCAGAGGTGATCTCTGCCTGACATACAAGGCCATGTCCAACCCAGAATTGATGGACATACTCCACGTAAAGAAAACCATATCCCCTCCAGCCACACACTCCAGGGATCTAAACCTCACCACAACAGCCACATGCTCCAGGGATCTAAACCTCACCACAACAATAAATAGGACATGCTGGAGGGATAGATTCCTGTCCCAGAGACTTTCCATGCTCTGGAACAAGATTCCAATCTACATTAGGCAGAGCTCCTCGCTAACCCTCTTCAAGAGAAACCTTGACGAGTGGATGGGAAACAGAAAGTTTACCCCAGGGATCACTTCAATGGCTCTGCTGGACAGAGGCACAGGGAACTAATCTACGGGGGTGGCGAAAGCCAACACATTCCGGCTAGGCTAATAAATGCCTTCGGGAGATAGCCTAGTATCCAACTATGAACCTATGAAGTTTTGAACTCTCTCCGAGGTCAGGAAGATTTTGCACTGAAGAGTATCTATCCTGGCACCAATGTAATATATCACCTGTACAGGATTTAGGAGAGATTTGGATGCACTGATTGTAATCCCCAAACGCAGGGCAAGAGTCAGGAAATAATCCCTGGTTTGGGAGAGTAGACGGCTTGTGGGAGCAGTGAGGAGTCAATCGTCCAGGTACGGATAGACCTAAATCCCCTGAAGCCTCAGGTGAGCTGCTACCACCGCCATCACTTTGTTAAACACCCTGGGGGCTCTGGTGAGACCAAAGGGTAGGGCTCGAAATTGGTAATGATGGACTCCTAGCTGGAAGCGGAGGAACCTCCTGGAGCTTCTGTGCATTTTTACATGATAGTAGGCATCCTGGTGGTCTAACGAGCACATCCAGTCGCTCTCTTGCAGGTACGGCATGATGGACTGTAATGTGACCATCCGGAACTTCTCTTTGGCAACTGACAGGTTCAGGGTAGAGAGGTCCAGAATGGACCTTAAGTCCCCCATTTTCTTTGGCACCAAAAAGAACCTGGAGTAGAAGCCCAATCCAGACTGATCTAGGGGATGGTTTTGATGGCTCGTTTTTCTAGCAGCTTGGAAATTTCCTGTGCTGCTACCTCCTTTTGCATGGGTGGTACATCTGGGAGGTGTCTGGGAGATTTGGGGGAACCCACAAAGTGGATAGAGTATCCTCTGGATATCATTTGAAGCACCCAGTGGTCTGTTGTTATGGACTCTCATGCCGCCAGGTGCAAGGACAATCATCCCCCGACTGCCTCTAGAGTAGAGCAGTCGGGAAACCCCTCAGGGTTGCTGCCCGGGTCTGTCCGAGAAAGGTTCTTGAGACCCAAAGTTCCTTGGACCCCCTCTGCCTCTGGACCAGTGTCCATTCTGTCCCCCTCTGCCTCTGGGGGAAAAAGAGCCTTGAGTGTCCCGGGAATACTGTGACTTCCAGAACCACATCTTCTTTTGCCCTCTCTGGCTCCGGGAAAAGAACCTTTGAGGGTTAGAGAAGCAGATCCCAACAGCAGAAAGTGTCTTCCCATCCTTCTCACTCTGGGCTAATGTCCATTTGACAGTCTTACCAAAGAGTGTAGAGCCATCATAAGGGGCACTGGCAAAGGATGCCCTGAAGTGTTCGGAAAATTGACATAACCTGAGCCAGGCGTTTCGCCTCATGGACACGCCAGACCCAGCCGGCCTAGTCGCTCCTTCCGTAGCATATGAAAGGAGTCGCATGGACGTGTTAGATACTGCTTTTAATGTGGCCATCCTTGCGGAGAATGAAGCCTTGTCCTCCTGCGACATGGACTTGGGGGGAGACTCCTCCAGCTCCTTTACCAGGTCACATTGGAGTCTGGTGACATGGGCCAGGTAGTTCAGCACCCTAATTGAAAAGGTAGTTGAAGCATAAACCCGCTTCCCTAGACGGTCCATCAGTCGTGACTCTCGGTCAGGAGGATAGATCGAGGAATTCTCCTGTGCAAGTTCCTTCTTAGTGGCTGCTGCTACCACCATGGCGTCTAAGGGGGAGCCCTTGTTCCATGCTGGTCTGTCTATGGGCAGATCTAAGATCTTATCCTGTCTTTTTGGGATAGGTTCCATGGTGTCCGGTTCCTTCCATGCCCGCGAGGTGACCAGATCCACCAAAGGATCCGCAGGAGGGGACACCCAGGAAGTAGATGGGCCCATGCCAAAAGCCACCAGGAACACAGACTCATCAAAAGAAGGCTTGGGGGCAGACCAACCTCCCCGTTGGCGCAGGATTTCCATGATGTCTCCAAAGGTGACATCTTCGGGAGGTAACCTAGAGGAACCTTCTCCATCATCCAAGCCTGTGTCCTCGGTGAGGGACTCGGGGGAGTCAAAGTGCCTCCTCTTGCACGTAAGCTTGCAAGGTACCTCTCCAGTGGGGCTCTCCAGGGGGAGCTTGCAAGCCACTTGTTCCTCAGGGGGAACTGTCTGGGGCTCTTCGAGCATGAGCTGTCCCTCTGGTAAAATGAAGGGGACCATAGACAGAGCTGAGGGGGTCTGGGTGGAGTCTGAGGGGGCAATCAGGGATGTCGATCCATCGGAGAGAACCCTTTCTAACACGAACGCCGAAGGACAGTGAACCTCCTGAGAAACCAATGAGGAGGCCGGTCTCCCCGGGTCCGATGAGAGAATAGGAGCTGGACCTGAGGTGGACAGAGCTCTGAGTGAGGGAACCTGGCCTGACAAAGTCAGAGCCAAAGAAAAGGGTTCCACTCCCTCAGATCTGACACCCAAGCTCCGGCTCCGAGAGTGGCTCGGATCCGAGCTGGTCAGTTCAGATATGCTCCAGGCAGTTGTCAGTGTTGAGGAAGCAGGTACCATTGGCGCCGACCCCCTGACCAAAGCCAACCTCGGATCCGAATACTCCAAACCCAAAAGTCAGATTAGAGAAGGAGATATAGGTTGGAAAAAAGAAAGCAAGCTCCCCACCTTCTGAGGGAGGGGGGACTGGCAAGACCCCCATCTGAATCTGAGTACGGATAAATCTCCTCATCATTTTATCCAGATCCATGTCAGACAAGAACCGGATGGACCTCGACAAGGCCACGGACTCTGATCTGGTGGGTCAGGGCACCAAAGAAAAAGAAGCTGAATGCGTCTCCCCCGGCTCCAGGGAGAACCACAGAGATCGGAGCTGAGGAAAGTAACTGATCCGTTGCGTCTTTGAAGGTGATGCGAGGTCCACAGACCTCTTTCTTTTTGCCCTTGCCTTCGACTCTCTCTCCCTCTCTCTACCTCTTTTCTGCTCCTCTACCACAGGCTTTGGTACAGGAGGTTGAGTCCCTGGCTGGGAGGGAGGAAAAGCCAGAGGAAGACAGGAAGGAGAGGTGGCCACAGCAGCCGATGTGACCAAAGCCGGAGATGAGGAAACAGATTCTGAAGGGGGAAGAAGGCCTTTGAGGACCCACTTGGTCTTTCTACCTTTAATGGCACAGGGGTTGAAGCCCGCACATATGCTGCAGTCCACACTCAGATGGGCCACGCCTAAGTACAAAACACACAGAGTGTGGCCATCCACAGGGGATAATTTATGGCCACACTCTGTGCAACGCTTGAAAACAAACTTTTCAGCCATACTATCTCAATAGAAAGATAACTTAAGAAAAAAGGCAGTTTCTTTCTAACTGGCACACAAACACACCCACTCACCACACTAGTACACAGAAAACACTGAAAGGGGGAGGGGAAGCTACAATCTACATAACAGTACTAACTACTCTAACTATCCTAAAACTCTATAACTCGACGTACCAAGCGAGGGGAGGAGAAAGGGGACCTGTACTAACACTATCTAATAAAGTTCTGAAGAAAAAAAGATACTCAAAAAGGTTTTACCCACTTAACTAAAACTGGAGCTCAAGAGATCACGATGGATAAGCCATTTGCAGCAAACGAGATCTGGGGATGGAAGGCAGTGGAGGTGTATTATGGGTAAGGGGAAGAGTTTGGAGCTCGGAGCTGATGCTAGTAAAAGTTGCCAGCTCACATCCGATATGGATCTGTAACCCACAGGTTGAAGACCAAATTAAGTAAATACTTCAGATACAGCAATATAAAGTTGTACTTAGCCAGAATTAGCGAAGCGAGCAGTCGATCTTGCTTAGCAGTACACGAGATCTGGGAAGCTCTCATAGTGCACCATGGGATAGGGTTTTTTAGCCATGAGCTACTGAAAGACCTTGACCTTTTACATAAGGCACAGTCAGATCAAAGGATCGAATCTGAACTCAATCTGTTAAGAATGAAGGCTAGCTAGGACAACGTCACATCTATTGGTATACTTCAGCATAAACTTCCACACATAGCCCTGGTAATTAAAGATTCTAAAGGCTAAAGTAGAGGAAGAAAAAATTATTTTGCCCAGTTTGCACAGTAGCTTAATCTCTTTATTCCCAGGAGCTGGGTTAGGAGTTTTAAGAAGCCTGTTTGCAGCAGGAGCGGTAGAAGAAATAGCTGTTGGATCTGCATTACAATGGGAAAAGAGACATTTATAAGAAGAGAGACTTTACACAATTTCTCTGTCTTTTTAGGTATTGATGGCTGAGAATCAGGAGCATTGTAGGCAGCATTAAAAGCATCCTCCAAGACTGGCAGAATGGGAGGAATAGGTGCAGTATGTGGGGCTTTTTGTTCTAAAAAATCATAGTATCTCCCTAATTCGAGGGGAACAGCCACCTGTTCCCATGAAAACACATCCTTTAATCTACAGACAGTCTCGGAAAAACAGAAAGCCTCTATGTGTACAGTTTCAGGCTCACTGCCTAGAGTGTCAGAGTCTTGGGCTACAGAACCCTCATATGACATGATCCTTTTTCTGCCCAAATAAGAATCAACTGAAAGAACATCCTCATCACTGGGAATGGAGGAATAAGGAACAGAAGTAGGCACCTAGGACTCAGTACTGACAGTCTGCAAAACTCCTGGCTAAGTTAAGAACATCATTTTTTCATGCACACAAACCATCTCTCTGATATCAGAATTATTAACTTCCTTCTTTTTTTCTAGGAACATCCTCAGAGGAAGACTGAGAAAGGGAAGGCATATCATCCCAAGCAAGAGGTCTCTTTCCTCTGCCACCCCAAAAAGACCCTGCCAGGATGTCTCCCACACCTAAAATGGATGGTGCTCCTATGTCTATTTCAGACATCAGAATATCTAAACAGGAAGTGTCTCACTCACGGACCATAGTGGCTGGCAAGGCTACACCAGAGGAATCTGAAGAAACTAGTAAGTGTCTGGGGAAAAAGAAATGGCCACTGCAGAGTAACCTACAATCAGCAGAGACATTGACTGAGCCTGTGCTGAAGGCAAGGGCTTGTGCTTTTAACTGTTTTATTATTATTATTATTATTATTGTTACTATTACTATTATTACTATTATTACTATTTTCTTGTATACACATTGGAAGAAGGAACAGCAGATCCAGAGTAACTGTCCATGCTGTAGCTGAGGAGAAAGCCTAATTCACATTAAGCTACACTGAAAGGGGTCAATCAGAAGGTAAGCTGTCAGTGCACAAAAGGAGTCCACAACACTACAAAAGTTGTCCCAGTTGCTCAACACAAAAGTTACATGAGCAGCACACAATTATTCCAGGTAAAGAAAAAAAAAAAATTGATACTTCCCCAGAAGTGAAGTGCCCAATAAAAATGAAACAGACATGTTTGTCAAAAAATGTACATAAGCATTCTCACAAAAACACAGCTTCAACGCTTAAATTATACTTTCCAACTAACAAAAATCACTATATTGGTTTTAAAAATGTTAAATAGGCCCTAAGGCTTAAACTGACAGGGTATACCTAGAATCAGTTCCTAGAGATACAACAGTGGTATTCAAGGAATGTCTACTGAAGTAAGCTGATATACGTAAAGTGACATATCTCAGTTTTTACAGAAAACAGGTAAATACATATAAAATATTCCCAAATCTTAAAAAAATAATTGTGGAAGGGATCCCCAAAGGAGTCTTATCTATCTGACAAGAAGCCTCTGGCAAAAGGCTGTTTTTGGGAAGAATCAGAGCTATAACTGCATAAGTAAGCAAGATTGAACTGAAGGTTTTAATCACAATGACTGTTTATATAGCTCACTCCAACAAGGGATTAGCCTATAAGCAGCCAAAGTAACCGTGCTGGAGAGTATGAAAGCATTTGGATGCTGGCTGGTTGCTGTAGTCTTGGCAGGCAAGATATAACCCACAGGTTACTGCAGCAGTGAGAATGATGAAAATATGTCCCTTTGTCTTTTTACTTGCTGTATTAAGCATCTGACATCATTATAAAATATGAATCCCTGTTCCACAAAAGAAGGATTACTAGCCACTACTGAAAGTGGAAAAGCTAGGTATCTAAATGAATTAATATATATACAACCCTTTACTATTAAGTTTATCAATAAAATCTGGGTTTCATAAAAGTACAGTTGTGTATACTTACCATAAATGTAGATGTTCGAGTGTATTCACTGATGCAGTCATTACATTTGGGTAATCCTGCTGGCAGGTTGCCCTCAGTTGGCCTGAATTCCAATGTCTTGGGTCCTGCATTGGCTATCATTGCCCCTTCCCTGACGTTAGGTCGTCAGGGGTATAAAAGAAGCAGCCGACACCATTTTCTTTAGTTTTTCTTGCCCCAGATGTCAGGTGCCCCATAAAGGCTAGCCAAAATTTATATGTATATATAAAATTACATGCAGCAATAAAAACATTACCTTCATCCACAAGCAAATACACCACATATGTTGTATAAATCAGAAAAGGAAAGACAGGTTCCATCAGAAGAAAAGGGGGGGTGGCGGGTGGATAACCTGGACTGCATCAGTGAATACACTCGAACATCTACATTTATGGTAAGTGTACACAACTGTATTATGTTCTTCATGTTTCACTGTTGCAGTCATTACATTTGGTTAGATTCCCAAAGCTATGGTTGGGAGGCTGGAGCTAAACAGTGTTAGGAGTGGCTATGAGACCCTGCAGAACTGCAGTGGCAAAGCCTGCCCTGGATAGTGCTTTGTAAAGGTGTGCATTGAACTCCAAGTAGCTGCCTCTAAAATGTCCTTGGTTGGTACTCCCCTGAGAAAGGCTGCTGAAGTGGCTGCAGCTCTGGTGGAATGTGGCCTAATGCCCTTAGGCACTGGCTTGCCATGGTATAAGTAGCAGAAATGAATGCAGTGACCTATCCATTTTGAAATAGTCTGCTTTGAGATCGCCTTTCCTTGTGATCCTGCAGCATATGCCACTAGTAATTGCTCTGTCTTTCTGAAAACTTTGGTTCTGTCCAAGTAGAATCTAAGCTGTCTGTGTACATCCAAGGAATGCAGAATTCATTCCCCCTTGTTCTGTGGATTTGGATAAGAAGTTGGCAGATCAATGGTTTGGTTAAGAGCCACACTGGACACCACTTTAGACATAAATGTTGGGTTTGTCCTCAGTGAGACCCTGTCCAGATAAAAAATGATAAGAGGTTCCACAGCCATGAGTGCCTGTAGCTCTGAAACCCATCTTGCAGAACTTATTGCTAGGAGCAGAGCTGTTTTCCAAGATAAAAACTTTATATCGGCCATAGCAGCTGGTTCAAAAGGAGGCAGGGTGAGTTTTTCTAAGACATAGTTAAGGTCCCATGCAGGCACTGGTGATCTCCTTGGAGGCCTTAAATTTTTGGCTCCTCTGAGGTACTGTTTTAATAAGGGATGAGAAAAGATTGGTGGCTCTGTGTTGTAATGAGCCAAAATGGCAGAGGCAGGAATTTTAATAGATGAGAAAGATAGGCCTTTGTCCAGCATCTCAGTTAAGTATTGTAAAATCTGAGTAATATTTGGTACAGCTATATCTGTTCCTTGTGTCTGGTTCCAAGCACAGAATCTCTTCCATTTTCCAGCATAAGATTTTCTAGTACTAGGCCTTCTGGCTTCCAAAATGACATCCATCACAGCTTTGCTGAGAGGTGTGTTTTGTATGGCTACATTATCTGCCATGCTGTCAGGTTTAAAGTCCTGAGCTGACTGTGCAGGATCTGATTGTTTTGCTGGGACAGTAGATGCAGTACTTGAGGTAAGGTCATTGCTGGGCATTGAGACAAGCTCCTTAATATTGGGTACCAGTGCTGGCGGGGCCAGTCTGGTGCAATCAGTATCATCTTTGGCTTCTCTTGTCTGACCTTTAGGAGCACCTTTGGGAGGAGAGGCAGAGAGGGAAAGGCATATACTGATAAGTTTTTCCAGCTGAAGGATAGAGCGTCCACTTTCCATGCTTGTCTGTGATAAATCCCTGTGCAGAATCTCTTTAGTTGGTAGTTGTGAGGGGAAGCAAATAGATCTATGTCCGGGCATCCCCATTTCTTTGTTATCATGCTGAAGACTTGTGGATCTACAAGGTTTCTGCTTACTTCGTCTGCCAGAGTATTTTCCCTTCCTGCAGGAATTGTGCCTGCAGATGTACTTGGTAAGTCAATGCTGTGTCCCACAAAGTCATGGCTAGTCTGCAAAGGGGGTAAGAATGTGTACCCCCCTGCTTGTTTATATACCACATGACCGTGGTGTTGTCTGTCTTTATCAGTAGCTGTCCTGGATGAAGCAGGTCCTTGAAGGCTGTCAGGGCATTTTGAACAGCTAGCATCTTTTTTTGATTGATATGTAGAAGCATTTGATTTGAGGTCCATGTTCCCTGAATGCATCTTCCTGCCATGTGGGCCCCCCAGGTATAATATGATGCACCCATTGTTAGTGTCTACCTGGCTGGGGGTAATATGAATGGCTGTCCCTTGTTTTGGTGACAAGCCTTTGCCCACCATTGAAACTCCTGTTGCAGGCAGGGAATGAGAGTAATTATAGATTCCAGGCTGTGGCAATGCTGAATCCAAACACTTTGTAGGTACCATTGTAGTTTCCTCATATGCAGTCTTGCATATGGAATGAGTAGGATGCAGGATGCCATGAAGCTCAAAACCTGCAGAATTTTTCTTGCAGATAACTGGGCCTTTGTTGCTAACATTTTGAAATAGGTAGTCAGTTGCCTTTGTTTGTCTGGCATGAGATAAGCCATGTGGGTAGTTGTATTTAAGCTTGCGCCCAGGAATATTATCTCTTGAGAGGGTACTAGTTTTGATTTCTTTTCGTTGACTGTGTACCCTAGGCATGTTAGAAGTTTTTTCACAAACGCCAGATGCTGTAGAAAGATGTCCTTGTTCTCTGCTTGAATGTGACAGTCGTCCAAGTAAGGATATATTTGTATTCTTCTTAGTCTGCAGAATGCAATTACTGGTGCCAGGCACATTGTAAAGACCCTGGGTGCAGCAGATAAGCCAAAGGGCAGTGCAGAGAATTGGTGATGCATTGAGCCAGCCTTGAATCTGAGGTATCTTCTGCATATTTGTCTGACTGGGACATGCAGGTATGCCTCTTTTAGTATAAAGTTACAAGCCAAGCGTTCTTGCACAGCATGGGCAGAAGCTGCTGCAAAGTCAACATTTTGAATTTTGGTATATCCAGGAATGTGTTCAGAATCGATAGGTCCAGTATTGGTCTCCAGGCCTTGTCCTTTCTGGGTACCAAGAACAGTCGAGTAAAATCCTTGTCCCCGCTCTTGCTCTGGCACTTGTTGAATGGCCCTCATGTCCATGAGGGATAAGACTTGTTTTTGTGCCTCTGCCCATTGATTTTTTGGCAGATTTGGCCAGCTGTTTGCCTTTGGCAGGGTATGGAAATGGAACTTGTAGCCATGTGACACGATATTTAGTACTCACTTGTCCTGGGTTATAAAGTGCCAATTTTGAGAAAAAAAGTGCTAATTTTCCCCCTAAGGGTGCTGCCAGGAAATAAGTGCTTGGTGCCAGCAGGGGGAAGTCATTGGGACCGTTTCCTGTAAAGCTGTGATTTGTCTTCTCCACGTTTGGAGGTAGAAGCACCCCATTGCTTTGACCTGTATGAACCATGCACCTGGGATCTGCCTCTAGGGCATCTGGGTCTGCCTCTTTGAGGTCTGTCTGACACAGGAAAGGACCAATTCTTAATTGGTCAGTGTCTACTAAACCTAGGCAGCTATACTTGTAAGAAATCTTTGACCATTTGCATAGATTTAGCCTTGTCCTCCATTTTCTTTAACACCTCTTCTGCCTTAACACCAAACAAAGCATCATGCTGCAAAGGTACATCTAATAATTTAACTTTAACATGATCAGGCAGATTTTGTTCCTTTAACCAAGCATGCCCTCTAATTACAGAACCTGTAACTGCGGCCCTGCAGGAGGCCTCTAAAGAATCAAAACCACATTGCAAAGTATGCTTTCCAACTTGTTCAGCTGCATGCAATATATCATGCATTTCCTTGTTTTCTGCACATTCAGAGATTAACAATATTTTCTGTTTAAGCAATGCCATGACATGTTGCTGATATTTGAGCATATGAAGCTGACAGTTTAAGGCCCTTATAGCCAAGGTAGCAGATGTGTAAACCTTTTTTCCCCATCTATCCAGTGCCCTAGAATCCCTGTCAGCAGGGGTAGGGTTTTTTGCAGCGGAAGCCTCAACTCCCTTGGGACCCTGAGAAATAGTTTCTGGGTTTGCAGCAGGGTTTTTAAAAAGGAATTTATGTGAGTCAGGAACTCTGTAATATCTGTCAGGCTTAACAGGAGCTGCAGGCAAGGAGTCAGGGATAAGGCTAGACTCTGAAAACACATCAGCTACAATGTCTAACACAGGAAGAATTGCTAGTGGCTTGTGCTGAAGTAGTAACAAGAAATCCCTGAGCCTCTTTTTAGATTTTGAAAAATCTTGGCTCTCCCAGTGGAAATGCTCCCTCATGGTATGCAAGGTTTCCCCAAAGGAATAGTCCTCAGGAGGAGAAGCTGAAGGAATGGATTCTTCAGCATCAGAATCCTCATGGTGGGAAAAGAATATTCCTGATGAGAAGAAGAATCAGAAGAAATGGAAACCCGATCTGAACATTCATAGTCAGTTTCTTGCCTAGGCCTCGTATCAGGAGGGGGATGGGAACCCCTGATCAAGGTAATCAAGTCTTCGGCCATTTTGAGCATCTGTTTTTTGGGCATGGAGAACTGTCCACGTGACTCTTGAGTTTGCTTCTTTGCCTTTGATGGAGCTTTAGTCTTTGCCTTTGACCTTGGTTTAATGTATAGATGTTTGGGTCTGAATACACCCTCAGAAGCCGGTGCCTGCTCAGCGGCTCCGGACCCATCTGAAGGATTAGCGTCCGAGGCATCAATACCTTGAGTTTCCAGTGGCATGGCTGACTCCACGTGGGAGTCGGTAGCAGCCTGCAACTAAGTAGCGGTCGTCAAGGGCTGAGAAAGCGCCTCACTGAGAACCGGCGAACCGGTGATTGGCTTAGGAGAAGCTTCGTCGTCGGTTTTGGGCCTCGGGTGTCTTTCTTTTTCTTTGCGTTTTTTGTGAACTCCAGTAGTCGGATGGCTTTCCGATGACATTTCTGGATAATTAAACCTGTGTCCAAAGTAGTTCAAAGCAAAATCATACCGACGCTTAATAGTGCGTTGGTTAAATCTAGCACAAAACCGAAAACCCAGAAAGTTATGATCGGGGCCTGGGCAAGGAATACAGTAAGAATGAAAGTCCTTATGAGGTATTTGCTTCCCACAAGAAATACAATTATTAACTTTTTCTGACATCAGTTCTGGAGCAAGAAAAAAGTTTCCCCAACGGGGTACTTAGCTTTATAGAAGACTTCGGATCTGAAATTCGAAGTCGAAAACCTCAGGAGACGGATGACCGGCACTTGCAAACTGATATGAATGGAGAGTTCACTTTCTGCATCTAGACACCCTAAGCTATCTTGCCTACTGAAATCTCCCTACCCCAATAGCTAATACTTCCTTGGTGACTGCAGCTGACAATATAGGTAGCTGAAAGTGATTGCTATAGTAGAAATTAGTCATATCCCTTCACCATAGGAAATTCAATTTACAAGTTTAAGAGATGTTGATAATGGTAACTGGCTAGCATCCTGTAAGTCCTTAGTGTTCACTGCAGGTTCTTCATGTAGTAACTAGTAGGAAACACCAGAGAAAAAATGCAGCCATGGGACCTATACCCTGGAATGAAGCTTTGTTAATATTAGAAGTAATTTTTGTCATGCATTTTTTTATTGTACAGCATGTAGATTGTAGAAGAAAGACTGTTACATTTAACTCATTAAAAACAAATCAATAATTGCACATAGCTAATAAGAGAAACAATTGTGCATGACTTAACCCCTCAAACTTCAGGCCTATTGCTATTCTATCAAAGATTCTTGAAAAGTGTGCACATAAACAAGTTCATTTCACACCTCATTCAGGAAAATCTCCTCATCCTGACACATGGTTTCTGTCCTCATCATAGCACAACTACTGCATTACTATCCTTTACTCATTCTATCTCTACACCTCTCAATAATAACATATTAGTGTCATGCCTCTTCCTTGACCTCTCTAAGGCTTCTGACACTGTCTCACAACTTCCTCTCCAGACTTGCTTTCTTCAATCTCTCTAACTCTACTCTCTGCTGGTTCTCTTCTTATCTATCAAATAGAGTTCAATCTGTCAAATGGCTCTCTGCTACTTCTCTTTTCCTTCCCATTCAAACTGGTGTCCCCCAAGTCTTCATCCTAGGCCCACTGCTATTCAACATCTTTACTAATAATCTCTTCCAATCCTGTCCCCACTCCACACTCATAGAATACGCGGATAACTCCACCATCATCACTACCTCTGACACTCTACCTCACCTACTCACTCTCACTCAAGACACCCTGCACTCAGTTGAAAGATGGCTCACAATCAACCAACTCCTACTTAACCCTAATAAAATTAAACTACTTTTCTTCCTCTCTAAATCGCTCCAACACCTCAAATCCACCTTCTCTGTCTTTTTTCTAAACAACCCAACAACTAAGGTCAAATCTCACACTAAACTTCTCTGGGTTTATATAGACGATGAACTTAAATTTGACATCCACGTCAATAATTGCATCAAAAAGACACACCAAAAACTAGGATTGCTTTGCAGAAATAAAAAATTCTTAACACAAGAATCTAAATTGTCCCTAGCTCAAGCCTACCTCCTTATCTACTCTACTATACGCCACCCCAATCTTTACTAACCTCCAAATAAATATGTCAACTAAACTCGAACTTACATACAATAAAATCGCTAGATTTGACACTAATCTCCCCTATGGCTCTCATCATTGCCTCAAAAACTCCACTGGCTACAATTCCATAATCAACTCCTTCTGCCTCAACTTCATCTGACATATACTATCCTCCACCAACCTCTAGCTTGTCCTTCGCTGGCAACTCTCATCTCCCCTTATGTCCCTGACTGGGACCTTCGTAGCTCTGACCAACACCTCCGTCAAATTTCCAAACCAAATAAATCTATAGGAAAAATACTTTATAGTCACTCAGTTACCACTTTTTGGAACAAACTTCCTCTCTATATCAGATTGATTCAAAATTTTAGCAATTTCAAACTAGCTTTAAAGGAATATCTGCTTAACTCCTAAACCTGTCCCTGGAAAGATCGTACTTGAACACTACCTCCTCTGCCTTAGCCCCCCTTTCTCTGTATTTCTTACATATATCTATCTTACCTGCATTTTATTTCTATTTCTCTTGTCTTTTACAATTATCCCCAACAAGACTCCACCCTATACTTTATATTTCTACTTCCCTATTTCTTTCTCTCCTTTTGTATATATGACCCCTTTTTCTTTTCCCTATTCCCATGACTCTAAATCTGTTTCTGTATGGTATACAATATTTGTATTTATGATTTTTTTTCTTTCAAACTATGTATAAGATGACTCTCTTTTTCTTTATGTATAAGACATATCTTAATCTCCTTATGTTTGCATGCTTAAATATGTACTTTTATTGTAACAAATTCATTTTTGTACTGGAGCTTTTCTCCTCGGATCTCTGCCGAAAAAGGGCATCTGCCCAGCCAGACTAATCCGATTGGCAAATGGCAAATAAATAAGTAAATACATTTTAACAATTAATACTAAACACTAGCAACTTCTAAGGCAGTCAGTGCAAGAATAAGTGTAATCTAACACCCTATCTTTTCTTCTGGAAAACTTTACACCTCCTTATCTAGAGTGCATCAACATACAAGGTAGACAATTGCTCTAAAGAGTAGTCCTCATTTTAATGCACTCATCTCCCACCCGGCACACGGTTTTTCCAAATGCTCCATTTTCTAGCCAAGAATTTATACATTCCTTGTCAAAGGCTTTTGGACTTGAGAACCTTGACCTCATGTAATAATTTCCTGACATCAGTTATACTGGAGCTGTCCTTCTTTCTCCATTTATTTAGTAACTTTTACTGCGATCAGTATGAGATAAGTTAAGGCCACCCTATATTTAGAGGTATCTTGTTTGTTCCAGCTCATCAGAAACATGTCCTTCTTAAGAACCATCCCTTTCCCTTAGGCATTTTAGCACGTCCTCCAAGTCTTGCTTAAACTGCTGTAGCTTTTGGACGTCCCCAAAAATATGCTCCTATGTACCTTGTTCCCTTGACTCACACCTTCAACATTGCACTTGATACTGAGGGACCATTTAGTAAAGTTTGCTCAGTGTGCAGAAATAACTAAGTAGGCACTTCCATGCAAAGATTATAAATCGCAGAGACTTGGTGGCATTCTTTGAAGCCAAAACAACTTTTCCCCTTTCTGTAGGTGCTAATTGGGCAAGTCCGCCCAACACACACTTTTCTCACAATCTCCTCCAAGTGTAGACTTGCCTAAGTTCATTTGCCCCCACAGGAACTCTGAGTCTTCTTATCAATCCCCTGTTTGTAGCAATCTGTGTCCTAGCTTCAATTAACATGCCTACTACTGGGGGGTATCCTATTTACTTACTGACCCCCACTTCACTCTTCTATGAACTCAGATGCCAAACCCTCCCCCCCCCAAGTTTAAATTCTGCTTGTACAACCTGCCAAGTCCCTAATAATCCCATAAGCATGTGGCTGATGTGATTCAGCATGAAATTCAAGTTCAGAGGATGTTCAATACCTCTCAAAAAGTTCTAAATCCATGCTATCCCACTCCATTCCCTTAAGCATTAGCAATCATCTTTTCCATTTTGCCATAAACTTATCCATTTGGGTTGAATAAACCAACCTTAGATGTGTAGACCTATAATATACTTCCCAAGTCTGGCATTCCCAGTCCTCCTTTCTCTGTAGGCAAGGCTATCCTATCCCACTGAATTCTTTTGGTCTTACCCTCCCAGAAGAAGGATCTTAGCTTCTCCTTGAGTTTGCCAGACTCACTCCAGTGAGGTGTAAAAACAGGCTTGACCCACATATAAGATAAAGGGCACAATAAACATCTTAACCACCTACACTTGGTCATCCTCATCTATATGAATCATTTTCCAGCTGTGAATGATGCTGATCATCATCTGCACTGTGTCATTCCACATCTCCTGTGCCACTAGATCTACATCTTTCTTGATCCATACTCCAAGGCATTTCACTTTTTGTTGCCCCCACAAGAAGGGATTATGCCTGGATGGGAATGTATTTTGTAACTGTACTCTTCATTTTAGCCTTGTTTATTCTGTAACCCGCAATTTGCCAATATAGTTCCAGTTCCATAAAGATTTTTGCAAGTTTGTCTCCAAATCTGTTAATAATATATTATCTGCAAAGAGAGAGATTTTTTGCTGCGACTCCTGAGAGTCCCCCACCAACTGCCACTTACGTCCAATTGCCTTATTTTCTGTGCCTGGTTCTAAGTATATGGCAAACAGAAAGCAGAAGTGAAGACACCCTTGTCTAGTCCCGCTTGCTACTTCAGTCTCTCTTGAAATACCAGCTCCACACTTCATTACTGCAGATGAATCCTTGTAGAGATTAAATATGGTTGTTGTCCATTCCCTTGGAAAACCCATAGTCCCAAAAACTATTTTAACAAATGCCTAGCTTATTCTATTGAAAGCTTTTTGCTGCATTCAGGGACACAAGCATCAGCAGTCTTTTTTCTGTACTGTGTCCTGCTATATCATCAAGGTTCTATTTATGTTATCAATGGTTTGGCGACCCGCTATGAACCCACAGTTGTCTCAGTCTATTATGTCCTGGCTATAACTGACATAAAAACTTTGTAATCATGGTTAAGTACTGATATAGACCTATACAACACCTGATCCATCAGGTCTTTACACTATTTGGGTATACTTACCAGCACTGCCATCTTTCTAGAGCTTGGAACCATGCCCCCTTTCACAATCTTATTGAAAAGATTATATCAAATTCTCAAAATCTTTTCTTTGGAGCCTTTCTTTACATGCATCGGTAACCCACCCAAGCCGAGAGGGCTTTACCACCTTCTGTCTTTGTACGCATCTCATATTTCCTCCTGCATTATTTCTGCCATCAACACCAGCCTTTGACTGTTCATAACTGTTAGTGTAGCCAGGTTTCACAAATAATCTCCCTTTCTTTCTGCTTCTTTTCTATTCCACTTTCCTACTGATAATACCATAGTATCTAAACAGCACTTACCCGATTCCCTCAGGCTGTTTTACTTGCCTGGCTGTTTCCCTATTTCTTACTACTGCTATAACTCTCAAGAATGTAAGGTGCTTTAATTTCTGTGCTAAAACTATGTTTACCTTTGCTGCATGTGTGAATAAAACTCCAGTCTTAATGCCTGCCCCCACCAAATGCATTAATGCTATTGATGGACAGCATTGAGCTCCTGGCCTCCCTTAGCCTGCTCTCTTTTTCATTATTTCCCAGTGTGCCACTATAAGTCTGCAGAGCTTTATTATGTTTTAATGCAGATAAAAACTTCCTATGGCCTTCTGCCCATTTTTTTACTGGTAGTCACAGCTATAGTCATCTTAAAACTGGACTTGATTTTGTCCCAGTTTTCCACTTGTCGTGATCTCCTGCAAGGAATTATCCATGTCCTTCTTTAAATGTCTGACCCACTAATCAAAGGGTGAATTCCTAAGCCAATATGAGGGAAATTGCCAATGTTTGACATTAGAGTTCCCTTGCCTTTACATAGATTTAACTCAGTAATGATAGGGACGTGATCGATAAGCATTACTGGGTGAGTTATAAACGTGTCAATAAAATATACAGTAGATGCTCCATAGTTCTATAGCCCTTATCTAACCAAGTCCATATGTTGAATTTTCTCAGGTAATAAGTATACTTAGCTATATTGGCCTCTGATCTTGCAATTCCATCATAGCAAATATCCTCAAATATTTGTCCAACTATCTTCCCTCCTCAGAGATACTACCCATCCTAGAGCCACTTGATGCATCCTGAATGTTACAGATGATATTCCAATCTACTGCCATTAATAAAATATGTTGATGCTGTGCCATCACCTGTCCTAAGATTTGCTTAGTGTCAGCTACTCCACTTCTAGGGAGGAGATGTATCATTGCCAAAGCAATGGCCCTACCATTCCACCTCTCTCTGACAACTACAAACCTACGTTTGTCTCGGACTTATTCTTCAATCTGAAATTCAGCACCTTTTTATCAAAAGTATCACACCCTTAGACTTCCAAGATAACAGCACACTGACCAACAGCTTAATTTCAGCTTTCCCAGTGTAAAAAAATAAACTGAAAAATAAGAGTCAGTAATTCTGACAGCTTGAGAAAAATTCAGTTACTGGCTAGTAACTACACTGCCTGTATGCCATCAAAGAAGAAATTTAGATAACTTGAAAGAAAATAAACTAGAAAAGGTGAAGAGAAAACACTAACTGGGAAATACCCTGCAGCTGTTCAGCAAAAAGCAATTCAAGCTTCAGATTTGGTACAAGAGTTTAGAGGAAAAGCAATGTCAAATGTACTCAGAGGTGATTAAAATAAATGAAACACTGAAAGAGTATAGCAACTCAAATAACAAAAAGTTCTGTTTCTATAAGTAATATCCAATTTGTAATTAATAACAAAGGTATGACCATTGGACCATGTGGCTGCAGTGCAAATATCATCAATAGATGTTCTTGACCAAAAAGCAGATGAAGCAGCCATGGATCTGGGTTGGATGTGCCTTGGGAGATTTGGGTAAGGTCATGTGCCTTGATGAGAATAGACCCAAGAAATACAATCTGTAATTCATTTGGCTAAAGTGACGTTAGAAACTGGACACCCTAATCTTTCTGGTGAAAAACAAACAAAAAGTTGATCTGATTTTCTGATTTGTTTTGTCCTGTAAAGATAAAAATGTAATTGTCTGTGTATATCAATAAGATGAAGAGTGTACTCTCCTTTACTCAAAAAATTTTTGAAAGAAGACTTGTAAATGAATGGACTGATTAGTGTTATTTTCAGAGGCCACTTTGGGTAAAAGGGAAGGGTTTGTTCATAAGGTAACCCTATGTTTGTGGAAAATGATGCAAGGAGTTTTTGAGGAAAGAGTCTGGAGTTCAGATATCATCTTTGCAGAAGTTATGGCTACTAAAAAGACCATTTTCCATGAAAGGAATTTTTAAATCAGTTTTAACTAAAGGTTCAAAAGGTTTCTGAGTTGCACCTTACAGCATAACTGTCAGATCCCAGGGAGGTGAATGATCCTTTATTGGTGGTCTGAGAAGAAAAATGCCCTTTAGGAATCCTTTGCATAATTTGGACAAAGCCAAGGAATAATTTCTATCTCCTGTGTTGAAATTAGAAAAAACTGCTAATTGTAGTTTAATGTTAAAGAAGCTAGTTCCTTCTTTAAAAAAGATTGCTAAAAATTCAAGAACTACATTAACTGGAGCAGAGAATAGGTCAAGCTCATTATTCAATGCCCAAAGGGAGAAACTTGTCTACTTGCTCTTGTAAACTTTCTTAGTAGATTCTTTTTGTGAAGCCAAAATAATTGTAGGTATGGGAGAAGAAAGCCTGGGCTGTCTGATCATTACTGGAAGTGGAGAAACCATGCAGTTAGTTTGAGGGTCTGGATATCAGGATGTTGGATCCCTAATGGGTGGGAGAGGAGATCTGGAGATGGCTCCAGTATCCATGGAGGATAACGAAGCTGAGACCATAGGAAGGGAAAACCTACCTATTGAGGCCATAAGGGGCAATGAAGATGACTGAGCTCTTCAACCAACTTGCTTTCTGCAGAAATTTGGGAATCAATGGAAGGGATAAGCATAAAGAAGACTGGAGGGCCAAGCATGGACTACAGCATCTCTTGGTGAATCTCCAACAGGGGGGGATAACAGCAAAGTACCTGCTGCACTTGCTGTTGTGGGGAGACGCAAAGAGATTGCATCAAGGTTAGCCTCAATGACAGACAATCCTTTCCACTACAGATTGACTGAGAGACCACTTGTGAGGCATCAGGGGTGGATCTGCTTAGTTGTCCGCTAACATGTTGGTTTTCCCAGTAATGTGCACTGCAACTAGAAAGCCATCTGATGAGATCCTTCCTCCTTGTTTGTTGAAGTACCAGACCACAGACATGCTGTCGGTCTAAATTACAATATTCTCTACAGGAAGAGCATCTTAAAATGCCTGCAATGCAAGTAGGACTGTTGTCATCTCTAGTACATTGATAATGCAGACTGGTCTTTTGTTGGTGACCACATGCCTTGGGCCATTCTTCCCAGGAAATGCACCCCCCACCCCAGTTGGGAAGTGTCTGTGGTCACAGTGGCCACTGGAGGCAGCAAAAAAGAGGGTCAGCCTAGATGACTGACGTCTGAATGAATCCACCAGTGAACGTGTCATTTGCAAATTAGAGTAAGTTTGACTGGAAAGGATAGGGGCTGATGTAGAATGACCACTGAACAGCTGGAGTCCATTCAAGGACACGCATAAAGAAACATGCCAAGGGAAGTAGTACAATGGCTACTGCCATGGATCCTAGTGCCTGAAGAACTGATCTTGCTGGAGGAGATGGATGGGAAATAAGTAGATGAACCTGATTTCTGATAATGGATATACGATGAGTCGGTAGTGATGCTACCTGTGCTGCTGTATCCAGAAGTGCAGCAATGAACTCCAGGCTCTGGACTGGTGTTAATTATTATCATCAAAGAAAAAAATGAATGAGCAGCACAGCTGATAAAACCATTATTTTAATAAATAAAATAAAAAGGTGAGCACTTCCGTGTATACAACACTTCTTCAGACCAAATAACACAAGAAACATTTAACTACATTAATTTATAGTCAAATCAATTAGCAAACTGAGCTAAAATCACTACTACCATATCAACTAATTAATGTTTAAGCTTACGTGAAAGTAAATATGGTTTGAGTGGAATGTTATCATTCAAACTGAAGCCCCTAATAGCCTGCTGATTCACTTCAATTCATTATTCTGTTTTATTAGAAACACAGCCATCCCAGTGCTCTTAAAAGTTAATTGCACCACCCTACATAAAGAAGTATAATCAATATTACATTTAACATGTTTACTCAGTGCATTCATTCTAACCTTTCACCCATATGTTCTAAATCTCTCTACTTAAGACTATGATTAGTCTATCCAATATAAAAACATGGACAATCTCTGCTGCAAGTAGCAAGATACATCAGGTCTTTACTTTTACAATCAGCATAGAAATTAAACTCATATTAGTAGTTGGGTGTCTAAAATATAATCACAGGTCTTACGACTACGACAGAGGGTGAGTACCTAACCTAGAGGACAGAGGTCATTCTATGCACAAAGAATTATGCTTAAAGCAAAGCATCTGCTTCAGATTCTTTGCATTCTTAAAATAAAAACTGTGTTGCATCCTTACGAACTTTTTCATCCCTTCATCTGTTAATAAAATGGGCCAATTCCTTTTTTATAATCATACAAACTTCACTGACATTATTAGAAAATTTAAGCCCTACTCTAGGTTGTCTAAAACTTAAATTCTTATTAGTATTACTCATCATTCCTGTCAGAAAAATATGGTTTACCCTGTGTTTCTCTTAAGGCCGTCACCTCTGTTAAAACATCTTCAGCTTCTTTATATCCATAGCCTATTTCATAAAATTCAGTCCCAAGAGCAGCCAAATTACTTTGCAACTTCTTTTCATCTGTGCATAACATTGATGCTCACAAAAACTGCCCTTTAAGTATATTCCTATATATATAATTTGGGTGCATACTAGTCCAGTGTAACTTATTCTTCTTCTAATAAGGCTTCCTATACAGTTCAGTTTCAAGCCTACCATTGGCACCCTTACAAATGTGAACATCAAGAAAGTCTATAGACACATCAGAAGAAGAAATAGCAAATCTCAAAAAATCTGTACTGTTATTGAGCCCCTGTACAAACTCATTAAGTTGTTCATACGTACTGCGCCATAAAATAAACACATCTTCAACAAATCTACTATAGCGAACTGAGTACTCTAAGAATGAATTGTTCGCATACACATTTTCCTCTTCCCAGTAGGCCATCATCATATTGGCGTAGCTGTTGGCACATGCTGTGCCCAAAGCTACCCTAAGTATCTGCAGGTAACACTCACTATAAAATAAAAACATTATTCTCTAATATAGTTTCTAAGAAAGCACAAATTAGGTGATCTGGTTGTATAACTACTATACTTATGTAAAAAGCATCTAATGGCATCTAAACCACAGTCATTAGGAATGACCATAAATAACACAGTAACATCCATCATCAACAGCAGCAGCCAAGAACAGTTATTCATAGTTGAAGCGCTCTCATATAGTCTGGTTTAAAAGTCTTCTGTGTCCTTTAAGGAGTTTATTTAAAACCTGTCTCAACTTATCCTCCACATAAATCAAAAGAGTTTCAGTCAGCCAACCCTGTCCCACCACAGTAGGTCTCATAGGTGGCAAGAGATTATCTTTATGTATTTTAGAGAGGCCATTAAGAACAGGTACCATTGGTTTTTCAACCATAAAGTGGGTGTAAAGCTCATAAGTAAACAAGCCAGTCATCAGCAAATCATACAACTCTAAATGTACCTTTTTAATAATAGATGTTATCTTAGACTGTTCAATATGGCAATAATCTTTTCATCAGCCAGATGCTTCTGCATGCAATCATAAAAACCAGTATCCATAACAACCGGCGCACCTCTCTTATCCACTGGTCTGATGTGTATAGTGTCCTTTGACTCCAAATCTACTAAAGCCGCATATTGTTCTTTAGTTAAATTATGAAAGCACTTACCTCTTTTGCATAGAAGCACCTACAGTAACTACTAATCATAATCACTCGTCAAGGGTTGGGAGGGTGGCCTACCTGAACAAAACCCTCTAAAGTTGAGTGCAGAGGAGGGTTAAAAGAACTTAGATTCTTAAAAAAACATAGAATCACCTGTATCATTCACAAACAGGGACATGAGCATAACTTCTCGTGACCATCCGCAAACCTTAAATGACATCACAAATATCTGCTAATGTAGTTGGTATAAATGTAAATCAGTTAAATCAAAAGGAGAAATATTCATAGGTAGATACTGGGCTATCTGCCCGAAGGCATTCATTAGCCCAGCCACGTTGTGTGGTATTCACTGCCCCTTTGGTTAGTTCCCTAGGCCCTTGATCTAGAAGCTAGTACCCTTGGCCCCTATCTAGTAGAGCTGTTGGTATGATCCCTGGTGTGAACTTTCTGTTACCCATCCACTCGTCAAGGTTCCTCTTGAAGAGTGATAGTGAGGGGGCTCTGTCTTATGTAGATCGGGACCTTGTTCAATAGCAAGGGAAGTCTTTGCGAAGGGAATCTATCCCTCAAGCATGTTCTATTCACTGTTGTGCTGAGGTTTATATCCCTAGAGCGTGTAGCTCGAGTGGATTTGGTTTTGCTAAGATGGAGAATGTTCAACAGTTCTGGGTTGGACATGGCTCTGTACGTTAGACAGAGATCGCCTCTGAGAAGGCAGTATGCAACAGAGAAAAGCCTTTGTTTTTTCAATCATGCTGCATAGGGCAACTGTTTGAGGCCAGTAATCCCCTTAGTGAGGTACCTCTGTGGTCTCTCCAGCTGCTGGAGATGCCTAGCCAGGTACATTCCAATTGGTGCATTGTACTCAATAATGGGTCTGATGAGGGAAGAGTAGAGGGGCACCATTACATCCTTAGATCTTGATGCGAACCCTTTTGTGATCAGATGGGTCACATAGAAGGATTTTCTAACCACCTTGGCAACATGGTTATCAAAGGAAAGCTGACTATCTACTTGGGTCCCTAGATCCCTTATTACTACTTCAGATTTCAGGGGGTTACCTCCTATGTGGTAGTTCACGGGTACTCTGTTTTTTCCAAAGGGGATTACTACGCATGTTTGTTGCATTTAGCTTGAGACCATGGATTTGACACCATGCATCAGTCTCGTTAAGGCCCTTCTGGAGGATATCCATGTTGGCCGGAGACTCTATTAACACCCAGTTTGCAGTCGTCCACAAACTTGGTCAGCCACAGCCCTTCAGTGCTTGCCTGTACTTCTGAGAAGTAAATGCCAAACAGGAGGGGCCCCAGGACAGAGCCCTGAGGCATACCGCTCGTTACTGGTCTGGATTCAGACATAGATCCCGCTACTCTTACTTTGTGAGATCTGTCTGAGAGCCTTTGCGATCCATCTTGTGACGTAAGGGTTTATGCCCAGGTTGGTGATTTTATCAATAATACCCGAAAGGGAATGGTGTCAAATGCTTTAGCAAGGTCAAGGTAAGCCGTGTGTACTTCCTTTCCCTTATCTATAGCCTGAGTAACTGTCTCAAAGAAGTCCGCCAGGTTCAGAAGGCATGATCTGCCCTTGACGAAGCCGAACTGTGTGGGGTCAAGTGTTTGGAGGTTCCCAATCTCTCTATTTACGAGTTCCATAATGATTCACTCCATTGCCTTACAGATCAGACTGGTCAGGCTTATTGGTCGGTAGTTCCCAGGGTCGGTTGTGGGCCCACCCTTGTGTAGCAGAACCACCGTTGCTGTGTGCCATTCTACGGGCACGTATCCTGTCGAGAGGCTGAGACTGAACAGGGCATTCAGATGCGGGGTTAATTCATTTTGGAGCTCGCGTATGACACAGCCCGGGACACCATCTGGTCCCATGGAGGCAGTGTTTTTAGCTTTAGATAGAGCCTTATTAACCAACGTATCAATAATAATTGGAGTTACACAATCCCCTGGAATAGTAATAGGCCCTGTAGGTGGTGAGGGGGGGGGGGTTTGCACTGAACCTGTCAGCCAAGATGTTGGCAATGTCAGTGGGGTCAGTGTATTTTGTTCCATTTTGTACTAGCTCAGAACAGACCTGAGCGTTGCCATTTAGGTTTATGATGTAACCGTAGAAGGCCTTATGGTTATCCTTGGCAACTATATTTTCGAAACTGGCTTTAGTTGACTTGATGAGGGCCCTCAATTTCTTACTAAAGCTGATCAGGGAAGATTTTTCTACTTGAGATTTGGCCTTTTTTTGTATAAGTCTCCTCCTTTTATTGTATAGTTTGCTTAAGGCCGGGGTCCACCAGACTGGTTTCTTCTTGCTTGAGGAAGGAGTCTTGGTTTTATTTGGGATAGCATGGTCCATGCAATCCTGAAGATGTATATAAAGTGCCTTGGTGTAGGATTCTGCATCCTGGATATCATTATCCTTCTGCAGGGGGATAGTGAAGCTTTCCACTTCTGACGCAAGTAGTTTGAAGTTTGCTTTGGAAAGGTTTTTTATGATGGTTTCTTTGACTGGGGGAGGTGGAAGGGTGAGGATGTCTAGAGTTATCAGTTTGTGGTCTGATCTGACCAGAGAGGGAGTGATAACGGGTGTGGTACAATGGGCGCCCATATTTGTGATGACTAAATCCAATATATTGTCCCCTCTAGTGGGAGAACATACCAGTTGTTCGAGGGCATTTGAATTTATAAATTCTATGAACCGCTGGGCATAGGAGTTAGAACTTTGGTAGTTCGCCCAGTCTATACCAGGGTAGTTGAAATCACCCAAATTATGGTGTTGGGTAGGACCTTTATATTTTCCAATGCCTCAAGGAATGCTGAGTGAGCATCGTGGGACATGGTGGGCGATCTAAAACAGGCTACGACTTGAGATGTGGTTTTGCCTGCTGATAGTTGTGCATGGATGATCTCTGGGGCATCATGCTGCACCACTAACCTGGAGATGTGGGTATCCTTGATGAATATGGATACACCTCCGCCCTTTGTACTGCGATCCGGTAACTGAGGCCGGGAGGTATGATATGAATTGTAACCTGGTAGTGCTGGGGTCTTCTCTGGAGCCTTGAACCAGGTTTCCGTCACTGCACAAACATCGATTTTTCTCCATACTGAGGAGTGTCTCGAGTGCGTGCATTTTGAGGTTGAGACTTCTGGTGTTGAGTAGCATTACCCTTAGTTTTTGGTTACCTGTGCTGGTTACGGTGGTTAGTTTGTCCTTTGAGCCTTGCCTAAAAAAGGCACTATGGGGATGGCAAGAGCCTTGGCCAGTATTCGAAAGCCTAGGGGTGACAGGTGCAAACCATCTCTGGTGAAACAGCGAGGCTTGTCTATCATGTCATCCCAGGCAGACAAACACTGGATCCCCTTAGAATGACACCAGAAGCTTGGCCAATTGTTGAAATTGATCATTTTGTCTTTGTATTGTGGTATCATTCTAGGTGAAAGTAGTATGCTACTCAAGGTCAGGGTAATACCAGCTTGGGCTACATCATCATAGAGCTCCTCAATGTCTCTTTTCATGTAGTCCAGGGAGGTACATCTTAGATCATTCACACCAACATGTACAATGACAGCGTCATACTTGTACTTGTTCTGGAGTGACCTAAGTGTCTGTGTTATGTGGCGGATCCTAGCACCCGACAGGCAGCTGACAGTAACCTTCTCCTTGTTCAGCCTGGTGAATGGAACATCTGTGTGCCTTACTATAGAGTCTCCTATTACTAGTGTGCTGGGTATGGAGTTTTGCCTTAGGGGCTGTCGTGAGGCACACTGCTGAGGTGATTTATGTTTTCTGGCTTGTGTTTGGCGGTGCAGGTTGCTTGCTTGTCTGCTTTGGAGGGCACTGTTTCTTTTTCAGATTTGTACCTAGTGCCTCCGAATATGTTTTTGTGTATTTATGTGTATGTTTTGCCGGTGCTTGTGTTGTAGATCCATGTGTGACTAGTGGTGTGATGCTAGTGTGTCTCTTCTCCTCTTGACTGTCTGTTACAGTCATGGGTTGAGAGCGCTTAGCCTCCAGTCTGGCTGTGTATTTGCATCTCTCACAAGTGTTTGTGTCTAGAGGTAAGAGGAGAGGGTTGTCTGTATACATGAGGCAGTTGTGACAATGCCTCAGGATGCCCAATTCCACCAGCTGAACTGGAGAGTACACCTGAAGCTGACCTCTGGGCATGCTTGGGACAATCGAGGGTCTTATGCTGTATTATAATAGTGCTGTCTAGGAGATTTGGAAAATAACAGTGCTGTGTAGGAGATCTGGACAAGTGCTGATTTGGGTTATGCAAGTGCTGCAATAAGAGCAGTTGATCTGAAGCACTTGAGTTGAGGCTTGCCTATTCTAAGGGAAAATTTGCAGCGCAGACTTTGTGGAGCCAGGAATAGTATAACCCAGCTAACCGGTACTGCTCTGTGCGCAAGACCGCGCAAAAAGACAGTTGCAGGGTTTTAAGAGAGAGAGATCAAGGAGTTTGGAATTGACCCAAAATGGCCAATAAAACTACAGTTTCTAGGCAGTAACCACTCCTACATGGACAGGCAGGCTGCTCAGTGTTAACCACTACCACTGGTGAACACAGATACTTCCCTTTAGCCCAAGTAAGCACTGGCCTCCAAGAAACTTACAAACAGTTCAGAACAGCAACTCTGTAACTGAACTTTTTTTAAGTTATAGAAGGTGGGAAAATAGCAAGATTTTTTTGTTTTTTGTTTTGTTTTTGTTTAAGGATAGCAGAGACACACAAGTAGCAAACTAGTCAGAACAGTGCAATAAATGACCCCAACACGTGTGTGCTTGGCCAGAGGCAGGTAAAATGCAATTTTAAGAAAAAACTATTTTAAATTAAGTGCAACACAAAACATGCAATAAACAGGCTCTAGGCATGTTCTAAATACTGTTTCTAACACAGATATCAAGTTTTGCAAGCAAGAAAACACCGAAAAGTAGGCAGCAATGCAGTTTTGCTAAGAAATAAATCAGAAGAAAATACTTAAGATCTCAAAAGTGGCTCCTTTCTTCTCTCAGCATTTTCTCCTCTTGGTAGGTGCTTCAGCAACAACTATCAAGCCTGGAAAGATGCCAAAACCATGCGGCTGCAGGGTTTTAAGAGAGAGAGATCAAGGAGTTTGGAATTGACCCAAAATGGCCAATAAAACTACAGTATCTAGGCAGTAACCACACCTACAGGGACAGGCAGGCTGCTCAATGTTAACCACTGCCACTGATGAACACAGATACTTCCCTTTAGCCCAAGTAAGCACTGGCCTCCAAGAAATTTACAAACAGTTCAGCACAGCAACTCTGTAACTGAACATTTTTAAATTATAGAAAGTGGGAAAATAGCAAGATTTTTTTTTGTTTTTGTTTAAGGATAGCAGAGACACACAAGTAGCAAACTAGCCAGAACAGTGCAATAAATGACCCCAACACGTGTGTGCTAGGCCAGAGGCAGGTAAAATGCAATTTTAAGAAAAAACTATTTTAAATTAAGTGCAACACAAAAAATGCAATAAACAGGCTCTAGGTATGTTCTAAACACTGTTTCTAACAGATATCAACTTTTGCAAGCAAGAAAACACCAAAAAGTAGGCGGCAATGCAGTTTTTCTAAGAAACAAATCAGAAGAAAATACTTAAAATCTCAAAAGTGGCTCCTTTTTTCTCTCAGCGTTTTCTCCTCTTGGTAGGTGCTTCAGCAACAACTATCAAGCCTGGAAAGACACCAAAACCATGCGGCTGCAGGGTTTTAAGACAGAGAGATCAAGGAGTTTGGAATTGACCCAAAATGGCCAATAAAACTACAGTTTCTAGGCAGTAACCACTCCTACAGGGACAGGCAGGCTGCTCAGTGTTAACAACTGCCACTGGTGAACACAGAGACTTGTGGACTAATGATGTATTTGACGACCTCGTTTCAGGCAGCCCAGAGCTGTTTCTTCCTGTTCCATAGACTGCTGTCTCTTCAGATTCCCTCTGCTCAGGGAGCATTGATTGGTTAACTGCTGTTGCTTTCTTAATGGTACAGAGAGCTTGTATAGACTGTTGGAGTTTAAAAAAGATGTAACTGCAACATTTATTGCTATCCCTAGTGACTGGCAGATCTGGAGAAAACAGTCACTGGAATGTAGTACAAGATGTTTGCAGGGGACGGTGAGGAGCCAGTCGTCCTTATATGGGAACACTCAATCTTTTGAGTCTCAGATGAGCAGCCACCACTGCCATGCATTTGGTAAACACCCTGAGAGCTTGATATGGGTCTAAAGGGCAGGGCTCTGAATTGGTAGTGTCGCATCATCCTATCCACATCTGCCTCTGGTAAACTTCTGGAGGACTGGGAGGATGTAGTGGATGGAGGTGTTGAAGGTCTCAGACACTGGGGATACAGAGTAGGAGATATAGGTTTAATGATATACTCTGGTGTATGACTGCTTTATGAGTTGCCAGGATTTGGATCCAAGGACCTAGGATCTGAAGAAGGCACCGTCAGACTTGCTGATACACTTATCGAATCCAAAGGTTAGGATCTGACACTGTCAAACTAGAGTTCTTTCAGCTTTTGACTAGTGGCTCCAACAAAGTCCTGGGGGACTTCAGCTGGGCGCATTTTTTTCTGTTCCAACAGAGTAAACTTGTCAACTTTGGAGGGGGGTTAAGCACCTGAAGATGAAAAAGTCCTTTTAATATTAATTTACTGCATCAGCCAAGGCCCTTGGATTAAAGGTTGAACAAACTGAACAGTTTGCATCCAAGAGACCAGCTCTGAGGCAATATACACTCCTTGTGGGCAGCCAAATGTGGAATTTTATGCCCACAAGAAGTGCATTTTTAGACACCCATCACTTTACCTGACATAGTAGGGGAAAAAAAACAGTACGGACTACCAATACAAACAAGAAATACCTCAAAAGTCAGTGAAAGGAAAAAGCATTTTTTTAATAGAGAAAAAGGAAAAAGAAAGCAAGAATAATTACCAGCAATGGTAGTTTAAAAGGATTATCCTGATTAAAAGGTAGAAAAAACACAAAAAGACTTTCCACTGTGTGATTCCTTAAACTTCTTGTATTAGAAGCGACATCTGTTATATGCAAATTATCCTTTAAGGATATCAGGTGCTTCAGCTAAATTCCAAGTCTGATTGTCCAAGGCTTTTTTTTTTTTTAAGTCTATTAATGGACAAATTCTGGCCAATAAAGTCAAACCCCACTAGCTGTGGACATGCATGTTTCCGTCTTATGGCATCATCAGCACAGCATAAGTGGAAAGTTTGGCTAACATTTGGAAACACAGGGTTGTCATAACCAACTGATATTCATAAACCTTACGGTGAAAGTCTAGCTTTGCTAGATTTTTCTTTTTGTATTTTTTAACCGCTTGTTTTTTTCTGTGTAACCTTTTTACTCATTGTTTTAGTTTGTTAGTTGGGATATTTTGCAGTCACCCTTAGGTTTATGGCTATCAGGCAGGTATGACAACCTTGTGTTTCTAAATGTTAGCCAAACTTTCCACTTATGCTGTCATGGACAATCAGACTAAGGCCTACGAGGTAGAGGGAGGAGCTCGATAGTTGGATCTGAAATCTGAAGTATGCGGCTGAGTCAGATCCGAACCCATGAGTTAAGGAAGAATGAAAAGGACAACATCAGATCACTTTTTATTCTTAATAGAATTTGTGTAAAACATTTCATGATATAAACATAGCAAAGCAGTTTTGTGCAGTGAGTAGTCAAGGGTATTTTAACTGTGGGGGTGGGGTTGAGTCTTCTCAGTGATTTCTGTATGTGATAAAGATATTAAACAAGTACTTTTTAGTTGTAAGAAATATAGATTTTACAAATACCTCAAAAAAATTAAAGCCTACTACAGCTGCCCCTGACAATCTATCTGGCAAATACCTTAAAATAGCAGCTGAGGCTATTGTATATCACTTTTAATTCTGATAAATCAATCCATACCTGAAAATAAAGTCACCTCACTATGGAAAAAATCATTCATTATTCCACTGCGCAAGGGTGGAATCAATACAGATCTTTTCAACTATAGGCCAATTGCTATTGATCTCTCTTATCAAACACATTAGAAAAATGTATTCATATGCAACTTCTCAACTATCTAAAAGATAATCGGCTTCTTGCCTTCAGCCCAACATGGCTTCCATCCTCATCACAAGATAAGTACTGCTGTGCTGAATTTTGTAACACTGTCAACACCTATAGAAATGCCGGAAGCCAAGTCTATAACATCTTCCTAGACTTATCAAAAGCTTTTGATACTGCCTCCCACCAGAAACTCTTATATAAACTCTCATCCTTAGGGCTCACCAACTCTTCACTGCATGCTACCTCTCAAACAGAGCAAAAGAATTGAAATTGAAACATGGCTTCTCATCCTTCTTGCCAAAAAGTATTGGTGTTCCACAAGGATATATACAAAGCCCTGCACTTTACAACATATTATTGAATGGTCAACCTGTACACCGCCACTCTGATTGGAGAATGAACGTTCTCCAGCAGGGTGTTACTGTACAGGTAATGTCCACTGAAAAATATATCCAACTCTTCACAGCAGCTTGGACTGTAAGAAAACTAACAGTCACTCTTATTTTATGCTTGCTAAGTAGCGCTTTTACTGTTTAATGAGTGTAAAAAAAAATTGTGTGTGTGTGTATCTCAGTTATTCAGATACTGTCTCTGACATTTCAAAACAATTAATTTGGCTGCTGCAGAATCTGGTAAAAAGTCGCTTTTGATTTTACTGTGTTTCCAGACAAGGACGCCAAAGTATTTGATTTTTTAGGCAAGGAGATGCACTCTTCTGGCTCTGTAGTGCTCGGCATTTGCCAGTTTTCATGCTTATGTTACAAAATGACATCGTTCACTAGGGTACTGCACTGCTGGAGTATATGCTCTTGGATGATTGAGCTGGAAGAATGATTAACACACTGGCCTGATTCTCTCAGTATTTGTTTTCTCCTGCTAGTGGTCTTACAGCTGTTCTTTCAGTACCCCAATCTGGCTTGTTTGTCTTAGAGTCAATCTTGCTCCTGCTGATACGAGGTAAATATCTGGACATTTTTGAACATCTTACTTTTTGGATGTAAAATACTTCCTCCAACACCATTTACATATACTACAGCAAGTATGAAACATTAAGCAGAGGAACTATTTACATCCAAAATATTAATAATAATAATAGTAATGATAATAATATAGTAATAAAAAATAAATAAAAGCACAACAATTTTACAGGCAGTCCATTCTCTAAGCAAAATAATTCTCTCCAAGGAATATGTTACTGTGTAAATAATGCCCTTCAAGGATTGTAGGAGCCCTCTAACCTGTGGCCCTAGGCCTCAGAACACCCTTGGGAGTGTGTTATTTACACAGTAACACACACCCTGTTCGGCATTATTGCTTGCTTAGAGAATTGCAAACTCTACATCGGCACTGTGATTGCAGAATAAACATTCTCTAGCAGGGTGTTAATGTACAGGTAATGCCCACTGAAAAATGAGTCCACAAAATATGCTGCCTTAGTTCAATACACTGATGATTCAACCCTGACTTGGACTGCCAAATCTTTCTCAACTCCAAAACCTTACACAACAATTCTTATCAATTGAAACACAGGTAAATAATTCATAACTACTTACAACATCTTAAAAAAATCTGCTCTTTACTCCAAAACAACATTATTTATTACCATCTCTGCCAAAAACACCATGTTAGAACAAGTAACCCATACAAAATTATTGGGTGTCATCACAGATGATCAGTTGGAATTTGACCACCATGTATATCACACATGGTTAAAAATAAGTCATCAAAAACTATCTCCAAATGTAGAGATGAAAAGTCAGCAATCAAATGAGAGTAGGACTGCTGGAACTGAATTCATCCTCAAATCTTGCTAAGTACCTTCACGAGGTGGACCCTGTTTTTACAAAATGTCATCTGGATGACTTTATTATATATAGACTGTATTTTATATAGCCTATATTATGGACGGAAGCAGGTTAAAAATAAAAAAGAGACAGCTGGGTGCACAAGTCACAGGATAAAAAATGTCCAATACTGCAAGTTGCTAGAAATGGAAAAAATGTCAAGTGTGGAATCCTCAAGATACAGAAACATTCCTGCAATGGGGTCAGGCCAGGCTCAGCTGGAGGATGGACCCTACCCTACCCCCCATTGTAAAAGGAAGTAGTAGTCCACAAAATAAATAAATAAACAAACAAACAAACTGACAGGCCAAAAAAAGCCATAAAGATGACAGAATGGACTACTGAGGATAAGAAACAAATTATGTATTGCTGCTATTATGCAAGGATCCCAGATTTTCCAAATAGAAGATGCTACCAATACATGTAACTCTGCATGAATTGCAGGAGTCGTCAATTCTGGGAACATTGCGGGTGCCAAGAAGAGCACTTTCGGCTAACATCAAAGATTGAAACAATACTAATTTTATGGACTTTAGTCACATGTTGTGTTGACTTAGGAATGGTGTCTATTCCCATCATGGTATTAGAAACCCAAAAGACATATTAAAACAGAGTAAAAACCTACCTCGCTGACATAACTATAAGACTTATAGCCTCTATTTTATTACTATCATCTCTCCTCTATGCTGCTCCAATTTTCACTAACCTTCAAGTCTCAGAACTGTTCAAGCTTGAGCAATGTTATAATAAAATACCTAAATTTATAGTAACCTATATCAACAGAACACACCATAGCTTAACCCTAACAGAAATAAACTGGTTCAAACTACCACATCACCTGGATCTCTTTCAGCTAACCACAATACACAGATTTCTCTATTAAGCCAGAAAATTGCCCAGCCTTTAGCAACTTAATACAACATTACTATCCCAAAAGAATGTTACTTGTTAAAGAAAAATCACTAATCATTAAAACCGAATCCTCTAATACTATACAACTCTCCATATTCAAATAATGGAAGCAGACTATGGATCCGCATCCCGCTACCACTGAAATCCATTCAGAAAGCATGCTTTTTACAAAACACAATTAAAACTTTACCTATCAAATCAATGGATCTGCTTCTGTATGTACTGTCATCGTCAGCTTGACATATTGGCAAACCATTTCTCTTCATTCAGAATTCTATGCCCCACAACTAGTCTTCATCAATGCCTAAATAGTTTTACTAGCATTTCCCAGCCATATACATAGTTTTGTGACACTGCTGCACTTCTAATATAAACTTTATGCCAGCTGTGTTCAAATATATACATATATATATATATATATATATATATATATATATACACATACACAAATATATATAAATATATATATATATATATATATATATATATATATATATATATATATACACACACACACACACACACAAAATTGTCTCTGGACCTGCTTTATGTCCCACCTCAACTACAATATTATTATTTTCTACCCTACCTAGTTCTTTCTCTCACCTCCATTTCTTTGAATTTCTAACCATTACTCACATGGATCTACTATTTATTTGATGAACCCATGAATACATCTCTCCAAATGCTCAGTTTTCAACAGCTGCTATCTTTTATACTGCAATAGTTGCCATTTTTTAATACAAATGTAATCTAATTAGCAAATGTGTATGTAATTGTTAATGTATATTACTTAATATCTGTTTATGTATATTACTGAACGACTGTTTAAAAATGTTGTAATATTTTGGAGCTTTTCTTCCTGGACCTCCACTGAAAAAAGTTTTTTGAGAAACCGAGTCAGGCAAACACAGTAAACAAAAGCAAGATAAATAAAAATTATGATGGAGGGTTGTGTATACAGCTCTTTCATAGATCATGCTGCCATTTCAAGTCTCCAGTGGGACCCAGTCTACCATTTTCTTAACTTCTGCCTAATTAAGAGAAAGGGTTCCACGTACAATCCCTTCACAGACTATGCTGCCATTTCAGCTCACCAGTGGGCTCCACAATGCTGCCTCTTCCTCATTTATTAATTTGATATATATGGCCTACTGTTTTGATACCTTTGAATAAATGAGGTTAAAAACACAGCTATACTAGCAATGCAGCTGTGATATTCCTTAATCAATCCAATCTCAAGTAATTTCTTAAATCTCAGATAACTTCAATCTTACATGGCCCCCTGGTACAGAGAGATAAAGCCATAACTGTGACTCGGACATCAAGAGTTCGATTAGAAGTTCAGGTACTAGAGGAACCAGGTGAAGGGGGGATTTGAGTGACTTATGTTAGCTTATTTATCCTGAAAAAGCAGGATAAGGGAAACATATGCATTCAGGCACAGTGCCACAGTTGAGCTTGGCTGGAAACCAGGGATGCATGAGGTGTTCAATCCACTAAGAGGACAGGGCAGTGGCTAAGGTCACATGTGGAAGAGTGGATGATACACCATGATGCCCACTGCACACAAATCCCTGGGGTTAGGCAGTAAAGCAAAAACACTCCCTCAGCAGCAATACGATGCTGCTCTAGTAGACCTCAATCTCCTCACTGGCCCTGAACATGGTTGGGAGAAGTCCAGCAGTGGATAGTTGAGGATGGAAGAACTGGTGGATGAGCAGAGGCACTGGGAGAAGCTGATGGTCAGCCATGAATGGGAAAAAAAATCTCATACAAAATGAATCCTCCTGACTGTGTGAACCTCTTCTTAGGTTCATACGTAGGTACTAGGCTATCTGCCCGAGGGCATTTATAAGCTTAGCCAGAGTGTGTCAGCTTTCGCCCCCCATTGATTAATTAACTGATCCTCTGTCAAGCAGAGCCAATGAAGTGATCCCAGGGGTGTATTTTCCATTACCCATCCACTCGTCAAGGTTTCTCTTGAAGAGTGTTAGTGAGGGGCTCCGCCTGATGTAATTTGGAATTTTGTTCCACAGCATGGGGAGTCTCTGTGAAAGGAATCTATCCCTCCAGCATGTTCTATTTATTGTTGTGGAAAGGTTTAGCTCACTAGAGCGCATGGCTTGCAGTGACTTGGATTTCTTTAGGTGGAGCATGTCCATCAATTCTAAGTTGGACATGGCTTTGTAAGTCAGGCAGAGATCACCTCTGAGTAAGCGATATGCCACTGAGTACAGCCGGAGTTTTTCAGTCGGCTGCATAGGACATATGAGACCAGTAATCCTCTTGGTGAAGTACTTTTGTGGTCTTTCCGGCTGTTGGAAGCATCTTGTGAGGTGCATCTCAAATGGGGCATTGTACTTTATGATGGGTCTAATGAGTGACAAGCAGAGGGGCACTATAACCTCTTTATTTCTAGATGTAAACCATTTAGTAATTAGATGGGCCACATAGAAGGATTTGCTAACTACTTTGGCAATATGATTGTCAAAGGAGAGATTACTATCAACCTGGGTCCCCAGATCTCTTATTACCTCTTTTATATTAAGGGAGCTGCCACCTATGTGGTAATTCGTGGGTGTTTTGTTTTTCCCAAATGGAATGCATTTTTTGACATTTAGCTAGAGGCCATAACTTTGACACCAGGTGTCTGTCTCAGTAAGGCCCTTTTGGAGGATGTCCATGTCAGCCGGAGAGTCAATTATGGCTTCCAGTTTGCAGTCATCGGTGAACTTGGTTAGCCATAGTCCTCCTGTGTTTGCCTGTACTTCTGAGAAGTATATGCCGAACAGTAGGGGGCCCAGGACCGAGTCTTGCGGGACACCACTTGTGATTGGTTTAGAGTCGGACCTGGAGCCCGTTATTCTTACCTTGTGAGTTCTGTCTGTAAGCCAGTTGGCAATCCATCTCGTGACGTAGGGGTTTATGTTCAGGCTGGTGAGTTTTTCTGTAATACCTGAGTGGGGAATGGTGTCGAAAGCCTTGGCAAGGTCAAGGTAGGCTGTGTGAACCACCTATGGTCTATGGCCTTGGTGACTGTCTCGAAGAAGTCAGCCAGATTTAGTAGGCATGATCTGCCCTTAAAGTCGAACTGGGTCGGGTCAAGTGCTTGGAGGTTCCCAATGTCTTTGTTAATGAGTTCCATGATGATGCACTCCATAACCTTGCAGACCAGGCTTGTCAGGCTTATGGGGTGATAGTTACCAGGGTCAGTTGTGGCCCCTCCTTTGTGGAGAGGAATAACCGTTGCTGTACGCCATTCTATGGGCACGTAGCCTGTGGAGAGGCTGAGGTTGAACAACTTGTTTAGGTGGGGGGTTAGTTCGTTCTGTAGTTCATGAAAGACCCAGCCTGGGACACCATCTGGTACCACTGACTCTGTGTTTCTGGCTTTTGAAAGGGCTGCTTTCACCTGTGTGTCTGTGATTTTTGGGACACTACACTTTTCCGGTATTGTTGTGGGCCCTTTTGGAGGTGAGAGGGTGGTGAAGTTTGCACTGATTTTATCTGCCAGGATGCTGGCAATATCAGTAGGTTCAGTATAATTTGTGCTATTATGCACTAGTTCAGTGCATATCTGCGAGTTGCCACTTAGATTCTTAACATAGCTAAAGAAGGCTTTGTGGTTATCTTTTGAATCCTTGGCTATTTGTCTTTCTAAGTTAGCCTTGGATGATTTTATGAGGGACCTCAGTTTCTGACTGATACTGATCAGGCAAGTCTTTCCTTCTTGGGATTTGCTTTTTTTCTGAACTAGTTTCCTTCTTCTGTTGTATAGCCTGTTTATTGCAGGGGTCCATCAGACTGGTTTCCTTCTCTTACAGGAGTGAGTCTTGGTTTTGCTAGGGATGGCACGATCCATGTATCCTTGTAGGTGCTCACAGAGTGCATCTGTAAAGGTTTCTGCATCTTGGGCAGCGTTATCCTTCAGCGTGGGGGCTGTGAAACTTACCACCGCTGTCTTAAGTAAGGTGAATTTTGCTTTAGAAAAGTTTTTTACTGTGGTGGGATGTGGACATCCAGAGTGATTAGTTTATGGTCTGATCTAACCAGTGACGGGTTGACCTCTGGTGTGGAACACCTGTCGCCCATGTTGGTGATGACCAGGTCCAATATGTTTTCACCTCTGGTAGGGGAGTTTACCAGCTGATCCAGGGCATTTGAGTTTATGAATTCCAGGAAGCGCTGGGCCTGGAAATTTGTACTCGAGTAGTTTTCCCAGTGAATGGTAGGGTAATTGAAATTGCCCAATATAAGGGTGTTTGGTAAGACCTTCATGTTTTCTAGTGTCTCCAGAAAGGTGAAGTGGTGGTCCTGGGTCATGGAGGGTGATCTGTAGCAGGCCACAATTTGCATTGCAGATTTGCCCGATGTTAGTTGCACATGGATGATCTCAGAGGTATCATGCTGCGCCACTAACCTGGAGGTGTAAGTATCCTTGATGAATATGGATACGCCCCCTCCTTTTGTGTTTCGGTCCATGTTCTGTGGCTGAAAAGTGTGGTATGAGTTGTAGCCCGGTAGTGCTGGGGTGCTCCCTGGAGCCTTGAACCAGGTTTCAGTTACTGCACAGATGTCGACGTTCTCCATAATGAGGAGTGCTTCAAGCGTGTGCATTTTGAGATTTAAACTCCTGGCACTGAGTAGCATAACCCTCAGTTTTTTGTTAATTGTGCTGTTTACAGAGGTGGGTTTGACTTTTGAGCCTTGCCTAAAAAAGGCACTATGGGGGGAAGCAAGAGCCTTGTCCAGTATTTGAAAGCCTAGGGGTAACAGGTGCAAGCCGTCTCTTGCAAAGCAACGCGGCTTGTCGAGCATGTCGTCCCAGGCTGACAGACACTGGATCCCCTTTGAATGACACCAGAAGCTTTGCCAGGTGTTGAAATTGATCATTTTTCTTTATACTGAGGTATCATTCTTGGTGAGGGCAGGATGCTACTCAGGGTCAGGGTCATACCAGCCTGGGCTACATGATCAGAGAGCTCTTCCATGTCTCTTTTCATGTAGTCCAGGGACATACGTCTCAGGTCATTCACACCAACATGAACAATGACAGAGTCATATTTGTACTTGTTCTGGAGTGACCTGAGTGCTTGTGTTATGTGGCGGATTCTAGCTCCCGACAGGCAGCTAACAGTAACCTTCTGCTTGTCCAGCCTAGTGAGTGGGACGTCAGTCTGCCTAACTGTAGAGTCACCTATTACTAGTTTAGGTATGTTATTTTGCCTTAAGGGCTCTGATTGAGTGGCACACTGATTTTGTGTTTTATGTGTTGTCTGGTTTGTGACGGGAAGTGCAGGTTGTTTGGGTGTCTGTTTTGGAGGTCTCTGATGCTTTTGCAGGTTTTTATTTAGAGCCTCTGAGTATGATTTTGTGTATTTATGTGTATTTTTTGCCAGTGCTGTTTTAGTAGGTCTGTGTGCAGCTGGAGTTGTGGTGCAAGTGTTAACCTTCTCCTCTTGACTGTCTGTTCCAGTCTTGGGTGGAGACAGCTTAGCTTCCAGTTTGGCTTTATAATTGCATCTCTTGCATATGTTAGTGTTTTGTGGTAGGAGGAGAGGGTTGTCTGTGTACATGAGGCAGTTGTAACATTGCCTCAGGATACCCAGATTCACCAGCTGGACTGGAGAGTGCACCTGAAGTTGCCCTTTGGTCATGCCTGAATAGTAGGGTGAGCTGCTTAGTCACTTGGTTGGTGAGGGGTGAATAAAGAGCCTTGCCCTGCTGGGCAATCAGTGTCAGGGTATATTAGTGCTTGTTATTAGGTCTGAGCAAGTGCTGGGCTGTAAGATGCCTTTTGAGTGCTGAGGTTGAGAGTTAGACTAGTTTCAAGGGAAAAACTGAAGAGGAGACTTAGTGGCACCGGGAATGATTTAACCGTAGCTAACCAGCACTGCCCGATGTGCAAAACCGTGCAAACACGGTTTTTATAGTAGGGAAATGAAAGAGATAGAAATTAGCCCAAAATGGCCAACAAACTACTAACTTCTGGGCTGGAACCACTTCTCCACGGACAGATAGGTTGCTCAAAGCTCCCCTCTCTCACAGGTGAACAGAGAAACTTCCTTCTATCCAAGTAAGGTATGGGCAACTCAGAAACTAGTATCACAGCCCTGAATTTAGCACTAGCTTGAAAACTGGACTATATTAGCTTAAAAAGGTGGGAAACAAGGATTTTTTTTTTTAAAGATAAGGCAAAAACAGTAAAAAAAAATACACTTAAAACAGCTTTAAATGACTACAAACGATCAGAAAAGGCTATCGCACTTTAGTGTGTAGCCTACAACAGTTAAACAAATTATCGAAACAAAAAAACTTTTTAAAAGTGGGGGCAGTCAAATAAGTACAATATGTGAAACAAAATAAGCTTTTAAATCACATTAAACGCTGGAAAATCTGTGTTTAGACAGAAAACAGTTAAGTACATCAAGAAAGTACAGAAAATGGATACTTAATCACTCCAAAGTCTCTCTCCTAAGCTAGAAGGCTTGTATCAGTTTAAAGCTTTCTAGTGCTACCAGTAGATTAGTTACAGGAAAGATGGGAAACAAGTGCAGATGTGGTCTTTTAAACCAGAAAGTTGAAAGAGACAGACAAACTGTCCAAATGGTCAATAAACTACAATTTCTGGGCCAAGAACCTCTCCTCTCGTGGTAGACAGGCTACCTAGTGCTTACCACTCCCACTTTCCTCCAACACAGAAAGGCTTGCGAGGCTCAGAAGCTTACCAACAGTCTTGGATACAACAACTCTGTATCTGGACTATGCTAGTTACAGGAAAGGTGGGAAACGAGCGCAAGTGCGGCTTTTAAATCAGAACATTAAAAGAGATGGAAAAAACTGCCAAACGACCAATAGCTACAATTTCTGGGCCAGGAACCACTCCTCTTGTGGTAGATAGGCTACTTTAAACTTCAAGTCATACAAAATCAGTTGACACCTCACTCTTCATAGTTTGACTATTAATTGTACAATACACAGTACCTCACTTGTCTCTTATACAAATATATAGGTTCATAGGTTCATAGGTTCATAGGTTTATACTAGGCTATCTGCCCTAAGGCATTTATATTATATACTGTGCCCATTAGTTTGTTGTGCCTCTGTCCAGCAGTGACCCAGAGATGATTCCGGGATTTTCTTGAACAGAGTCAGCAGGTGCTCTGCCCTCACATGGACCCGATTTTTTTCCACAGCATAGGGAGTCTCTGAGTGATAAATCTATCCTCCAGCGATGGTTGGTCTGAGGAAGAGGAACAATGAACAAACTACCTCACTGAATGAATCCTGAATGATCCCTTCATGATCAGGTGGGCAATGTGAAGGTTCTAACCAAGCAATGTGAGTGTCCAAAAGAAAGGCCACTGTCAAAAGGACCAAGGACCGCCCCTGTGGGGACACCACTTGTGACCGCTTGTTTACATTTAAGCTGTTTTTTTTTATAAATACCGTGGGGTATTGTGTGTCGAAAACCTTGCAAGGTCAAGGTAGTCATTTAGCTCGTGTACACACACAGGGGACACCCATCGGTCCCATTGATGTAACATAGCTGAAAAAGATATTATGTGAATCCATGGCAATGCAATTTTCTCAAAAAATTGGCCTTAGTTTTTTATGAGTGCTTTCGTATTTTTACTAATAATGATCAGTTTTGTTCTATCAATAGCTTTTCTCCTCTTATTGTAAAGTTTGTTAATGGCTGGGGTCCACGGATGTGATGGATTTAGTTTATGATCAGATCTCACCAATGAGGGATGAGGGATATACTTCGAGTGTGGGCATTTTGTGTTTGTGACAATGAACAATGAGATCTAGTATATTTGTCCTCTAAGTGAGACAGTACTAGCTGTTCCATGGGCATTGAATTTATGAATAGAATGTTAGGGCTTGGTAATGTTCGGATTCTATGAATTCCCAATACCCAATATGATTTGAGGTACATTTATATATATCCAGTGTCTTCTCAGGAAGGCTGTGTGGCTCCTGAGTTTGAGAGAGAATTGTGCCAACAGCATGCTACAATTTGTGAGTACAGTTTTGCCTGGTTAGTTGCACCTGGATGGTTTCCGAGCTTCACACGTTGCCCAACCTGGAGGTGTGGTATCCTTTTATGGACTGGATACACCCCCTTTTGTGTTGTGTCCGGTTCGGGGGGGGGGCGAGCATGAATGAAGTAAAACCTAATAGTGCGGGGTGCTCTCAGGGAGCCTTGAACCAGGTTTCAGTTACATAAAAGGCACTATGGGTGGCAAGAGCCTTAGCCAATATCGGAATCCCAGGGGAGACAGGTGCAAGCGTCCTTGCGAAGCAGCAGCGCTTTTGTCAAGCATGTCATCCCAGGCAGACAGACACTGGATCCTTTTGACATGACAGACAGAGCCAATCAATTGTTAAGCTGATCATCTTTGTCTCTATATGTGGCATCATTCTTGGTGAAGGAAGGATACTGCTCAGGGTTAGAAGTATTTGTGTTATGAGGAGGGTGGTGAGGAGGGAGAGGGTGTTATGACATTGCCTCAAGATTCCAAGATCACCAAGATGACCGAGGAGGAGATTGACAACTGACCTTTTGACCATGCTAGTCAATATTGGGAAATATGATCCTTGATTGAAAACAAGGGCCAGTGGGGAGGAGTGTGTGCTTTTAATTTTTTTTTTAGTGCTGACTAATATAATTGCTTGAGTGAGTGCCAGGTAACTTGAGTGCAATGTGTTACAAGTAACTAAAATGCAAAACGACAAACAGTAACAATCACAGTCTAATGCTAGAGCAAACAAGGTGAACCAATTTCAGTAAGATACAGTTCAAATATTCAGGCACTATAAACCTTAAAAATTCCCAGCTCAGAAGGGCAGAGTCCAGCCTCTTCTCCCACAAGAGTGCAGACCACAGAACCTTCTCTTAATGTAAAATAATGGGGCTGAAGCCCAAGTGCCTAAACCAGAACAGCAGGCCCGAATCCAGTCTAAAATTCCCAGCTCAGAAGGCAGCCAGCCTCTCTCCTCCCACAGAGGTGCAGACCACGAACCCTCTTAATGTAAATAACTGGCTTGAAAGCCCAAGTGCTTAATGAAACTAAACTGGCTAGTTACAAAAAAAAAAAACAGCTAGAAGGCTTCCCTCAAACACAGAAGGGCTGGGGCTCAAGAAGCCTACAAATAGTCTCCCAGATGCTCTTTTGTACACAGTAGGAGTGCCTGAAATCAGAATAATGGGCCCAGAGGCAGGAGCTGAGGGCGGCAGTTTCAATGCCACTAAGATTAACACCAAAACAAACCCAAGGCGGGTTGGTGGCAATAACTGAAGAGCAGAATAACTAGTTAAAAATTCCTTCAACACTCCTTCATACACAGTTTAACCAGTTTAAATATGCAGGAGGAAAAATCAAAAGCATGTGGCCCCCACACCTGTAATTACTAGCAAAACAACAGATTCAGCCAACACTAGCTTTTAGTTCTTAAATCAATTTAAATACTGTATTTTTAAAAAAAAAAGTGCAGAAAAAGGTACTTAAATTCTCTTATACGCAACATGTACTGGCATTTTTAATTATGTTCTTATCTTGAGTCTTGTAATTAAATAGCTGCCATATCTACAGATTACCTGACTGTAATAACTATCTTTTAAATCAGTGCAGTATTGTAGAACTAGCTATCTGCTTTTACCATATCTGCTTACTCTGAATATAAACTTGTATACTGTATTTACGTTGTATAATTTATTACTTAAAATTTTCTCTGCTTGGAGATTGCTTCTCTCTGTAATTTAAATGGAAATGGATTTCCCATTACTGTTATTGGTAAATAATGTTGTTTCTATTACCTTCAATTGTTCATAGGTTCATAGTTTTAGTACTAAGCTAACTGCCCTTGCAAGCCATTTTAAGCCTAGCCAATTATCCCTTGTGAGGCTCAAACCCTGCACCTTGTGTTTGTAAGGCAAACACCTTAGCCATTAAGCCACCCTCCTAACCCCAAAGCAAATGTCATCCATAGATTCAGAGATTCATAGATTAGTACTAAGCTAACTGCCCTTGCGAGCCATTTTAAGCCTAGCCAGTTATCCCTTGTGAGACTCAAACCCTGCACCTTGTGCTTGTAAGGCAAACACCTTAACCATTAGTCTACCCTCTCCAAAGTCAATTTTCAGCAGAGGCCCAGGGAGAAACACTCCAGGCATATATCTTTGTAAGATGGTAGAACATGCAGACTCCACACAGAAAACACCCCAGCCAAGAATCAAACCAGAGAACCTGTAACTGTCATGTAACAATGCTACCAGTGCACCACTACACTACTAATATATATTGCTGTAACTGTTATATTGTTTGTTAAGCTTTATTACTATCTTACCTTGTTTACCTTAATGCTACTGTTTTCTTAATTGCTTACCTGTTTTGGCAAAAATAAACAAATAAATAAATAAATGGGTTTGCCAGAAAGATATTATTTGTCAGCAAATGCATATACTAGGCTACACACCATTCAGTTTTTTTTGTTTGCTTATACCTACCTGTTTTTGCTGTATAATGTGTATACTGGCATGTTCATTTCCCAATCACGGCATTTTATAAACAACATTCCTGTCACTGTAACCGTAAGACTTCTTTCCCAGCAAAGCTACAAGTCGATCTCCTAATCACCAAATAAACTGATATTCTGCATACTGGCCATCCCCAGTTGATAAGGAAAAAAAAACAAGGAACCAAAACGTAACCTAAACCTGTAACTTATCTTCAAGTGACAGTTCTCCAGCTACAAATCGGAAAAAGATTTTAGCCTCTTGCAAATTTATAAAGCTATATTCAAGTAAGTACAAAGAACAATGATCCTATTTCATATAAATGTTCTTAGTAACAAACAAAGGAAAATTAGAATTTTCAAAGGAAATCTAGTACAAAGGCTTTCTCTAAAGATGCTTTATAATGATGAAGATGATTACCTCTAAAGTCATGCAATAACTAAGTATAGTCTACGATACTGGTCATCTATCAACATCAGAAGTCAAAGGGGTCACTGTTACAAATGTACTATTACCATGACTTAAATACACTCTGCCTGAGATAACCTCACTCTCAAGACAAAACATAGCTATCCTGAAAACCACAGAAAATAAAAATCTACATTTACTCAGCCTTTCAAATTGTTATGAGCTTACCTCAGGAAGACAGACCTATCTTCTAGACACTCTAATATTCAAACTAATTAATGAGTAATTCTGATCTCCTCCTCCTGCTAACACACAAAAAACATTCTGGAACCGTTAAGTACTGTTACAAATAACCCCTTAGTAATACCATACAGACCTCCGTTCACTCTAATCTCAAAGAGAAAATAATTTCATAAACTTGCTCCTGCAGCCTGTAACAATTTACCACAAGGCATTACAACTTTAGACAACTTACCACTTTTCAAGAAGAAAAAAAAAAATAAAAAAATTCTGCATTAATAAAACGGTGGTGTCCCCCCTCTAGGCCAGTAAGCAAGGAGCCTGAATCCTCACCATTAACACTAGAGAGATAAATTCACTTGGAATACAAATGGATACACTCTATTTCCAGATGCAGACCTCTCTGCATCAAGCAGAATTTCCCTTAAGAGCACACAGGGAACACAAAGCCCAGGGTATTGGATTTTCTCTCTCTCTCCCCGGGTCACCAGTAAGGCTCCCCACTGACAGCTTCCGAGTTAAGTCCTCAGCCAAGTGCCCAAGCCAAGTCCTCCACCACTCTCTCTGTAAAACAAGTTGTTTGTGTCTCTGCCCAACAATCTGACACACACACACACACACACACACACACACACACACACACACACACACACACACACACACACACTCTGCGATTTAATTTTCACACACAAACACACACACCTGGGAAAGCCTGGCACGAATTACCTGCTCTACCAACTTTGGCCAGACTAAAAGGTAGAGTCAGTGCCACCAGTCAGTTACTATAAGGCTCTTAAAAGGGTATCCAGTTATACTGAGCGAAAACAATATCAATACAAATGGTAATATTAACCAAACAGCAAGGCTTCAGGAGTGGCTAGAGCTGTCACCATATACATAGGTTCACAGGTGTCTACTAGGCTGATGGCCCTGGGGCCTTTACAAGCCTAGCCATAGGATTACCCTGGCATAGTGCCACCCGACCTTAGTTCCCAGTCCGTCTGTTGAGAAGAGCCACTGGTGTTATCCCCAGAGTGAATTTTCCGTTTCCCATCCACTCATCAAAATTTCTCTTGAAGAGGGTCAGCGACTTGCTCTGCTTGACATGTATGGGAAGTCTATTCCATAGCATGGGCAGTCTCTGGATTATGAACCTGTCCCTCCAGCATGTTTTGTTAATTGTGGTAATGAGGTTGAGGTCTCTGGACCGTGTGATGCGGAGGGATTGGGATTTCTTTAGATTTAGCATTTCTAACAGAGCTGGGTCAGACATGGCTTTGTAAGTCAAGCAGATATCTCCTCTAAGTAGGCGATATGAGACAGCGAATATTTGGAGTTTTTTTAGTCTGTCCCTATAGGACAAGTGTTTAAGGCCTAGGATCCTCTTTGTGAGGTACTTTTGTTGCCTCTCCAGTTGTTGCAGGTGTCTAGTGAGGTACATGCCAAATGGGGTATTGTACTTGATGATTGGCCTAATGAGGGAAGAGGAGAGGGAGACAATGACCTCTTTCTTCCTGGAAGCAAAACCCTTAGTAATGAGATGTGCCACATAGAAGGACTTTCTGACCACAGTGGCAATGCGGTGATCAAAAGACAGGTTGCTGTCAACCTGTGTTCCCAGATCTCTTATAACATCTTCTGTGTTCAGTGGACTACCATCAATGTGATAATTCATGGGAACCGGGTTTTTCCCAAAGGGATGTCGACACATTTTTTGGCATTGAGCTTAAGGCCATGGTTCTGACACCAGTTGTTGGTCACAGTGAAGTCATTCTGTAGGATGTCAACATCACTTGGGGGGTTAATAATAGCTCCCAACTTGCAATCGTCTGTGAACTTTGTCAGCCAGAGTCCCTTCGTGTTGGCCTGGACTTCAGAGAAGTAGATACCGAACAGGAGAGGACCCAGGACCGAACCCTGAGGGACTCCACTCATGACTAATTGGCAGTCTGACTCGGAGTCAGCTGCTTCCACACTGTGGGTTCTATCTGTGAGACAGTTTGCAACCCACCTAGTGATATAGGAGTTGATGCCAAGCTTAGCGAGTTTTTCTATAACTTCTGAGTGGGGAACGGTATCAAAAGCCTTGGCCAGATCAAGGTAGGCTGTATGAATCACCTTGCCTTCCATCCACATCTCTGGTGACTGACTCAAAGAAGTCGACCAATTTAAGCAGGCATGATCTACCATTCACAAAACCAAACTGTGTGGGATCCAGAGTTTGGAGATTCCCTATATCCTTGTTATTAGGTCCATGATGATGCGTTCCATAGCTTTGCATATCAGACTTGTCAGGCTAATGGGACGATAGTTCCCAGGGTCTGTAGTCACTCTTCCTTTGTGGAGAGGGATGACTGTAGCAGTGCGCCATTCAGCAGGGACAAACCCTGAGGTGAGGCTGTGACTGAACAGGGCACACAGGTGAGGTGCCAATTCACTTTGTAGTTCATGCAGAACACAACCAGGGATATTGTCAGGTCCCATAGAAGCTGTATTCTTGGCCTTGGACAGTGCTGTTTTAATGTGTGCAGCAGTAATACTGGGTGCCTGGCAATCTACTGGTATTGTGATTGGTCCTTTGGGGGTGGGTAAAGTTGACACTGAATCTGTCGGCCAGTATACTGGCAATATCTGTTGGCTCGGTATAGGAGGTACCATTGTGCAGTAGTTCAAAGCAAATCTGGGTACTGCCATTGAGATTCTTTACATAACTATAGAAGGCCTAGTGACTGTCTTTACTATCTGCTGCAATTCTGTTTTCATACCTAGCTTTAGAGGATTTAATGAGGGATCTCAACTTTTTGTTGAGGCAGATAAGAGTTTTTCCTGTCTTGGGACTTCACCTTATTCCGCATCAGTTTCCTCCTTCTGTTGTAGAGTTTGTTTATGGCAGGGGCCAGCAGATTGGCTTCCTTTTTTTGGAGGAGGGTCTCTTGGTTCTATTGGGCATGATGAGATCCATGCATTTGTGTATGTGTTCATACAGTGCATTGGTGTATGATCCTGCAGTCACGCAACTGCTTTCCATTTGCATGAGTGCCATGAAGTTAGCCACCTCTGTTTTTAGGATCCCAAAGTTAGCTTTGGAGAAGGTTTTCATGGTGGTTACCTTTGCTGAGGGGTTGGGATGGATGTGGATTTCCAAGGTGATTAGTTTGTGGTCGGATCTAACCAGGGAGGAGCTGACTATTGGTGTAGAGAAATGGTCGCCCATGTTAGTAATGGCCAGGTCACGGATGTTGCTACCTCTATTGGGGGTAAGAACAAGCTGGTCCAGGGCACTGGAATTAATGAACTCCAGGAAACGCTGAGCAAGTGTATTGGTACATGAGTAGTTTACCCAGTTAATGGAGGGGTAGTTAAAGTCGCCTAGTTAAGAATGTGTTAGGTTGCACCTTAATATTCTCCAGGGTGCTTAGGAACGTGGAGGGCGAGTCTTGGGACATGGTTGGGGACCTATAGCAGGCTACGACCTGAATCTCTGTCTTACCCAATGTTGGCTGCAGATGAAGTATCTCTGATGCCTTATGTTGGGATACCAGTCTGGAGGTGTGCACATCCTTTATGAATATGTAAACACCACTGCCTTTGTGGCTTCGGTCTAGGTTCTGAAGCTGAAAGGTGTGGAATGATTTATAGTCTGGTAGTGCAGGGGTGCTTTCTGCTGCCTTGAACCAGGTCTCTGTTACAGCACAAATGTCAATGTTCTCCATTTTAAGCAGTGCCTTGAGCGAGTGCATTTTCAGATTTAGACTTCTAACATTGAGCAACATGACCCTCAGATTGCATTTGTTTGTAGCTGTTACGGTGGTAATGTGGTCTTTGGAACACCGCCTAAAAAGACACTATAGGGGTAGCAAGAGCCTTGGCCAGTATCCGGTAGCCCAGGAGTGACAGATGCAGGGCATCTCTGGCAAAGCATCAAGGTCTGTCAATCATGTCATCCCAGGCAGACAGATACTGGATCCCCTTAGAATGACACCAGAAACTTAGTCAATTGTTGAACTCAGTCATTTTCTGCTTGTACTGTGGTATCATTCTAGGTGATGGTAGGATGCTGCTCAGGGCTATGGTCATACCCGCCTGGGCTACATAATCCAAGAGCTCCTCCATGCCTCTTTTCATGTAGTCCAGGGAGGTACGTTTCAGGTCATTCACACGCACATGTACAATGATGGAGTCATATTTGTACCGGTTGTTGAGCGACCTGAGTGCATGCATTATGTGTTGGATCCTGGCACCTGACAGGCAGTTGACTGTTACTTTCTCCTTATTCATCTTAGTGAGTGGGACATCAGTGTACCTCACTATCGAGCCACCTATGACTAGTGTGTTGGGCATGCTGTTTTGCCTTAGGGGTTTTGGTTGAGTGGCACACTGTTTAGGAGAGTTATGTGTTTTGTGAATAGTGTTGTGTTGTGGTGGTTGAATGCGTTTCTGCCTTGGAGGACTCTGCTGCTTGGGTAGATTTTTATTGAGAGCCTCTGCGAAGGTGGGTGTGTGGTTTGTGTTTTTAGGTGAAGGCAGTGCTGGTGTGTGTTCCGGAGGGCAATGTGTTCCATGTGGTGTGGTGCAAGTGTTGATCTTCTCCTCTTGACCAGCTATTCCGGTCTTGGCTGGAGAGTGCGTGGCTTCCAATTTGGATATATAAGTGCATCTCTTACAAGTCTGAGTGTTGGAAGGTAAGAGGAGAGGGTTGTCGGTGTACATGAGGCAGTTGCTACACTGCCTCAGGATACCCAAGTTCACCAGGTTAATAGGAGAAAGCACAGGGAACTGACCTTTAGACATGCCTGGTGGGGTGGGCATTGATAATAAGTACTCTATCTGTTTCCTTGTAGAATGTTTAGTGCTGGTAGCACTTGTGTGCTACAATAATTGCTACAAGAATTCTGGTAAAGTGCTAGACTAATAAGCTAGTATAAATGCAGGAGAGGAGCAAACTAGTAAATCTAACGGAAAAATTGAAGAGCAGGCTCTGGCACCGCTCAAAAGGTTTCAAACAGTCCTGGATACAACAAACCTGTATCTGAACTATAGTTACATGAAAGGGGGGAAACAAGTGCAAATGCGGTCTTTTAAATCCGAAAGTTGAGAGAGATGGAAAAACTGCCCAAATGGCCAATAGCTAAAATTTCTGGGCCAGGAACCACTCCTTATGTGGTAGATAGGTTACCTAGTGCTTACCACTCCCTAGTGCTTATCACTCCCACTGATAAGCTAGAAGGCTTCCCTCCAACACAGAAAGGCTTGGGGGGCTCAGAAGCTTGCAGTCTTGGACACAGCAAATCTGTATCTGGACTAGACTAGTTACAGGAAAGGGGGAAACAAGCGCAAACACAGGCTTTTAAGCCAGAAAGTTGAAAGAGATGGAAGAAACTGCCCAAAAGGCCAATAAACCACAAATCTGGGCCAGAAGCCACTCTTGGCTTGGGGGGGGGGGTGGGCTCAGGAGCTTACAAACAGTCCTGGATACAGCAAATCTGTATCTGGACTATAGTTACAGGAAAGGGAGAAACAAGTGCTAATGTGGGCTTTTAAATCAGAAGTTGAGAGAGATGGAAAAACTGCTCAAACGGTCAATAACAACAATTTCTGGGCCATGAACCACTCCTTATGTGGAAGATAGGTTACCTCGTGCTTACCACTCCCACTGATAAGCTAAAAGGCTTCCCTCCAACACAGAAAGGCTTGGGGGCTCAGGAGCTGCATCTGGACTAGACTCGTTACAGGAAAGGGGAGAAACAAGCTTAGAATTTTTTTTTTTTAGTGACGTGGAAAAGGAGAAAGCTGGAACAGAATTTAATTCAAGGTTAAGAATCTAAGTTGGTTGGCCTTCACAAATGTTCTCTCTCTGTTAGGCAGAATAAACTAATGACACTAGACTGGGAGGAGTGTCCCAGATCAAATGCACAGTATGGGCGGGCAACTACAAAGCCACCAAGTATAAGAACAAGACAACAATAGGGAGGAGGGGTGGGAAACTATTACAGCTACTAGCTGTAGCCACTAAATGAAAGTTTTAAACAGATAAAGGAGCAAAGAGATATATGGGATTATTTGAGAGGAAATTTATTTATCCAACTCTGTTTTTCAAAAATAATATTATACTATACAAGCGGTTTATTGATGACCTTAACTTTATCTGTAAGGGTGATGCTAGTGAAATTTTGGATTTTTTTGAGACTCTTGAAAATAATGAACATGGATTAACATTTTCTTATGGATTGAATAGGGAACATATTAATTTTTTGGATGTGACCCTGTTTATTGATGGAGAACTTATTGGGTTCAGGCCATTTAGAAAGTTAACCTCAGTGAATATGTTTTTGCATGCCAATAGCATGCACCCTGGACATTTATTACAATCACTACCTTTGGGTGAATTCAAAAGAATTTATAACAATACTAGTGATAAGAATGAAAAAGCCAATGAATTGGATAAAGCTATGTTGAGGTTGAGTGAGAGAGATTATGATAAAAATCATCTTTTGGAATGTAAGCATAAAATTTTGGGGGACATCAACACTTACATAGACCAGATAAAAATGGGAGAACTGAAGAGAAAGTGTGTGATGTAAGGGAAGATGATGATGAAGAAAAGCTCTTTTATGTTACTAGATTTTCTCCCTTTTCGAAGGAATTAATTAAAATAGTGAGAAAATATTGGTATATTGTCAGTGAGGATGAAAATATTGGTCATTTGTTCCCAAAACATATTACTTTCTCCTTTAAGAGGGGAAAAAATTTGAAAGAATTATTAAATCATAACTTTGTGAAAGGGAATTATATTAATAGCTCTCTTTCTGGTACCTTTTCATGTGGCCACTGTAGTATATGTGACAGGGTTAAGAATTTGAGTATCATTAATGGTATAACATTTATTCCTAGATTATATTTTAACGGCAGATCGAAAGGGGTAGTATATATTCTGGGGTGTTCTTGTGATAATATATGGTACATAGGACAAACTAAACATATGGTTAGAATTCGGGTACTGGAACATTTAAAAGACATAAGGAATTGGAATAAAGTTAGTCCTGTTGCCCAACACTTCCTTGTTAAACATGATGGTTCCCCTAATAGTTTAAAATTTTGTGTACTTGGTAAGCCATATCTAACTAGAGGGGGGGATTACAATAATAAACTACTTGAATTAGAAACTAGAATGATATTAAAGTTTAAAACTTTAAAGGCCTTTGGTTTAAATCAGGTACTGGGTATCTAATAATTGCAATATCCAACATTTAATAGTATATAATTAATAAATTTATGATTTATTTATATTTAGTTTTTTATATATATATATATATATATATATATATATATATATATATATATTTATACATTTTTTGTAGTGAAATTATTGATGAAATAGTGAATTTAATGTATGTGATATGTACTGTGTCACTTTAAATGTGTAATATGAATTAATGATTGAATGCAAGCTGTTTGTGTTAATTAAGATGAATAAGTATATAAACCAGTTAAAAAAGTGAATGTTCTGAGATCCATGAAGGTGAAAGGCCGAGGTACCAGATCGTTAACTAAATAAAGAAGATACTCTGGTGAAGTGCTGGTGATTTTGTGTTTCTTATTTAAAGGAGCAAAGAGACTCTATAGAATGCTTTTAACTGCAAACAAATCAGTTATATGATACCGGACTAGAACACTAACCTCAAAAAATCAAAAATGCACAGAAAAGCACGGATAGAGCACCCACAAACAGAAAATACAACTCTCAGTATGAAAAAGCAGTTTACAGTTAAGTAATTCAGTAAACATGCAATTAGAGTAATGGAACAGTATTTAGCAATGAAAAATACAGTTAAAACAGTATAAAACAGTACATAAATGCAGTGGAACAGTAATAAAAGTTTTATAACAGTGCAAAATGTAGTAGATTAACTGTATAGCACAATTATAAGCATTACAGAAGTGCAATTCAATGAAGTAAGTGTCAGAAATAACTTATCCTCTTCTTGGAATCTTAAGAAATTTCTGCTTAGTCTCAGTAATGAATTACAGTCCACAGCCTGGTAAATACAAGCACAGCCTTTTACAGATACAAGGTTTATATACCAGCCAGGATGGAAGAATCAAGAAGATTCAATTACTACTCAGTCCTACTAGCCTCTGCTTATTACCCAATCACTTGTGCTACAGAAGGTCAGGAAACCCTGTTACTCTCAATAATAATGAAGACAACAGACTATCAGCAGAAAATGGCTGCCAGAAACACATGAAACTCAAACAAAACTACCAGGCCTGGAGAACAGCAGGCCTCTATCAAGTTTATGCCACCTGAGCAGAACACAGAAACCTCACGATAAATGCATAGAAAGAGCACTCACAAAGAGAAAATACAAGTCTTAGTATGAAAAAGCAGTTTGCAGCTTAGTAACTAAATAAAAATGCAATTATAGTAATGCAAACTATTACAATTACTCACTGTAGCCAGCTAAATGAAAGTTTTAAACAGATAAGGAAGCAAGGAGACTCTAGAGAATGCTTTTAACTGCAAACAAATCAGTTATATTGATACCTGACTAGAACACAGAAACCTCAAAAAATCAAAATGCACAGAAAAGCATGGATAAAGCACACACAAACAGAAAATACAACTCTCAGTATGAAAAAAACAGTTTACAGTTAAGTAATTAAGTAAACATGCAATTAGAGTAATGAAACAGTATCTAGCAATGAAACATACAGTTAAAACAATATAAAACAGTACACAAATGCAGTGAAACAGTAAAAAAAAGCTTTATAACATTGCAAAATGTAGTAAATTAACTGTATAGCACAATTATAAGTGTTACTGAAGTGCAATTCAATAAAATAAGTGTAAGAAATAACTTATCCTGCTCTTGGAATCTTAAGGAATTTCTGCTTAGTCTCAGTAATGAATTACAATCCACATCCTGGTAAATGCACGCACAGCCTTTTACAGACACAGGGTTTATATACCAGACAGGATGGAAGAATCAAGAAGATCCAATTACTACTTACTCCTACTAGTCCCTGCTATTTTCCAATCACTTATTCTACAGAAGGTCAGGAAACCCTGTTACTCTCAATAATAATAAAGACAACAGATGCAAATACTCTCAAAACTTAAATATTTTTCTAAAAGGACCAGCCACAATAAGAAGTTTAAATACATTTACTAATAAATAATAAAAGAACACGAAAATAGTAAATATCTATTCGCAGTAAACACCAGAGTTTCAGAACAGGAAATATTAAAAATAACACAGCTGGACAGTTACAGAAAAACAGTATTTAGCTAGTCTCACCATATTTTCCTAACTGATCTACAGAATTACTGTTCCTACTTACTGAACAGAGCAAGACAAGATAACGTGGGTGAGTGGTCCTTGTTGTCAGATCCAAGACAGAATACAAACTGCTAACAGCAATCTCCTGCTATTCTCTAAACATTATTTCTGGCTTACAAAATGACATCTCACACATCTGGTCATCTGACTCTGTTTCCTGCAGCATCCCCCATCACTAGAAGCTGCTAGAGTTTTAGTAGTTATGTGTTACCATTCACATGGATAGAGCTTTGCTCAAATTAGCTGCAGCTACTGAAGTCATAAAACAATAAAAACATTCCACTCTTCCTACAGGAGCTACCAACTGTTCTCTAGCATGGACATTGCATCTCTAGCTCCATTCAAAACTATGGGATAACATTGTTATGGCTTAACCCATAAAGTAATTTAATTTCAAGAATATTTTTCAAAATAAGGTGGATTAACCTCTTCTCTTCCAGTATATGATGTTACAATGTATACATTTACTTCAGTTACAATAATATATGTACATTTCCTTGCAGCAGGGCACAATGTTGATGCATTTTAGCACAAGCAAACCTCACAACTACATTTTCAGAACAAGCATCTGTACAAATCAGTTTGATATACAAATGACACTGACATATGATTATTTACAAAATTCCAGCTAGCTATGCTGGCATATGTTACACATCTACTGCCCTACTTCTCCTGGCATGGCTGGCAGTACCTCCTATCATCACAAGAACACATGCACTTTTAGAGATAACATGTTAATATAAAACTGTGCTCCAATTATGATCATCAAACATATAAAACTAAGAGAACTATAAAGCATTAATTGTAGATTATAAATATTGAATATATTGAAAATGTACTCCCTTGTTTCACATCCCTCCTACCATAACTACATTTTTATTTCATCTTTACTACTTCCCATCAACCTACCTCCTTCTTCACTGCCTTGTCCTATTACTCAACTACTTTACTTTTCCTCATTTCTTTCAGTTCAAATATTCATATCTTTGTAATGATCATATACTGTTATCACTTTGTTATTATGTGTTAACAATAGTTTCTACCATATTTAATTATACAAGTGTTGTTCTGTTTTTTACTATCTTATTCTAATGGCTGGGGAAGTGTCTGTAAAGAGACCTGTAAGAGTCCAACTATCTGGTTAACAAACAAACAAATAAAATACTAGACTCACTAATGTTTCAGTTGTACTGTATTGTGGCATCTCCACAATCAAAATCAGTTCTCAGTCATTTAAAAAGCATGTATGCATATCAACTTTTTTTTTTACCTTTTTGGTATGTTTGATTTTGTAAGGACTCAGCCTTTCTAGCTCATCCTGGATATCTTTTACCTAGAAAAACAAAAAGTTAAAAATGCATCAACTGAAGTAGCTTTTTCAGTGCATAATAAAGCATCAGCATCACTTGTTGGCAGATTGTCTGTTTTATTAGCAGCAGCATATTTTTTAATTAGATCCTAATTTCATTTCACTGTTTCATGATTGTGCTAAAATGCAAGAGAAAAAGACAATAATAACAGCAGCAAGACAATTTCTTAAATTCTCCCACACTACTTGATTTAACAGTTCTTTCAGCAGACAATTTAAGGGGTTAATTGTACTTTATTCACGTAGCCAGCATTTTATAAGTATAATAAGTGTTTAAATTTGGAATGGCAAAAAAAAAAAAAAAAACTCCCACGGTTTCTGAATTATCATTTTAAGAAGGAAACATTTTAAACAAAGGAAATAAAATGCAAATATAGTTTTGCTAGTCCAAGCTTCTTAAAACACAGTTAACTAGTACTGATGCCTTACATATTATTACTAACAATGCAATGAATGAATACTATACACAGAAATTTTTGTGTGTGTGTGTGTGTGTGTGCGTGAATGTATGTATGTATATATACATATACACACACTTCAGTATCATATATACTTCATATAATATGCATATGTGCATACAAATAGACACACAAATATTTAAACATATATACATATGTGTGTGTGTGTGTGTGTGTGTGTGTGTGAGAGAGAGAGACTGACTGACTGATATATATATATATATATATATTTGGGCATTTTTAGGGGGGGGTCACCCCCACCCCCCCCCCCTATATATAATATCAACCCCAGGCATAACATACATTGGGGGGGGGGGGCAAATGCTTGTCGATCAAATGAACTGTCGACCAAATAAACAGTCAACCAAATGAACAGTCGACCAAGTCATATGGACCCATATATACACATATGCACACATACATGTGTGTGGCTGTGTATGGAATGTATACATGCCAGGCTTGGGGAAGATGGAAGAGTTATCTCACAAATGGAAATTTTTCTTAAAGCAAGACAATTTCAATGTTATGAGAATGGAAGGGGGGGGGGGCTCTTCCTCCACAGTTAAAAGTCCACTCAGGTAATACAGAAACTCCTCCTTCTACTGCCATCAATGACATCATTCTAATCTATAGCCACTATCCTGTTACTCTTGTGCATTATTCCTGTACCTTTCTAACCTCATACTTCCATTGTTTTTTCACAGTACCTGCTTATAGTATCTTTATACACATGTTTTGATTTAGAAGTCTGGAATCTGTATCAAGGAAAATATTATAGCCAGTGCAGAATCCCAACTCAAGACTGACCCCCACATTTCTCAGTCAGCATCACTCAGTCAGCATCACTCAAAACAGTAAGTTGTATTCCTGAAGCAAACCCTTTGAACGGCTTCTTGGCAGCTGAAATCTTAGAGCAACAAAGGACAGAAATGACATTTAGCAGATAAAGTCCAACTGCAAAGAATACTAACAACTTCATTTTACTTCACTAGCACCTTGGTTATTCTTTGAATAAGCCTAGCTGGAACATTTTGTTTTGGCAAAAAAAATAAAATAAAAAACAAAGTTGCAATGAACATTTGGATCATACCAGTCTCGTCTTACCCCATTATCTATGGCTACATGATAAAAATGCAGTTATTACTTGGCTGGTGGGAACACTGACAGGAACATTTCCACACATGGTCCAACTTCAAAACTGGAAAAAAAATCACAAAAAAGCATTTTTGCACCCCCAACCACACACAGAACTACAATTAACTCTGAACTCTGTACAACAGAGTACAAGAGAAATCCTTGAGACACCAAAATCTTGATCTTTAATTTAAACAGTAGACACAGAACCTTGCATAGAAACAGGTGCTTTTATTGTCCAAACATGAACTTTAGAGTGGCTTTGTGGGCAAATAAAATGCTAGTGTGTTCTAAATAAAAATCTTTCTAGTTTTGAGAAATTACAGACTGATTACAAAATATTTCACGTGTGAAATAAACAGCTTCTACTCCAACTCTTAAGCATGGTTTTTACCGGGGCTTTCACATGTACTTCATCTGTGAGACTGAATCTTCCCAAGGAGACTGATGCATTAATTTTATTTCTTCTTTCCTTCATACAGGTACACTGCAGACTCATCTGGACCTTCTTTCAAAGTGTTTTCTCCATCTCTTTTTACCAACACCATGAGTAGATGCAGGTTTACTCCTGGACCACACACAGTCTTGGTTCAGGCACTTTTTTCAACTTTCTAAGCAGATATACTCTGCATTATCTGTCTCATTCTCATACATGCATAGATGTAAGCCTATCCAGTGCCAAAATTAGCCTTTCACTAGTGGCAACCACCATATTATGGTACTAAATAGAATGTAATATCCTGTGCCATACTTAATTTTATGAATGTATAGCAGACTGCAAAATTAATTAAAAATACTGAAGGGAAACATTTCCAATAACTATAGTGAAATAGCATTGCTACATTAACACTATTCAATTAAACACATTAGTCCATTAATACTATTATTCTTTCACTGATAAAAATAAATATTTTCTTAGCACACTGTGATAAAAATACATTAGCATTTCCTTTTGTTGCACATTACTATTTGTGATGCATGGATAAACTCGTTTAAGGATTTATTAAATAAGATTACTTTACACTGTATGCAATGCAATAGCAGTATTACTTACCAAAGTGGCAACAGTTGTGTGCGTTTTCAATTGCAACTCATTGCATATTATAGAATTACACTATTTGTAATAAATATTTTAGTCAAGCCCTTCTGTTTTGTGACCTCAAGGACTTAAGAACATGCTAGGCTTTTCAGACAAGCTCTTGCAAATTCATATTGATCACTTCAGCAATACTGTGTCTCGGTCTTCAATCTTTCTTAGCATCAGTGTCTTTTTACTGAATCCTGTTTTCACATTACCTGGCCAAAGTATTTTTGTTTAATTATCAGACCTTTCAATGAACAGTGTGGGTTTATTTTTTCCTTTTGGATATTGACTGATTTGATCTTCGTCCAGTCCATGAATTAAAAAAAAACATTTTCTCAACACCACAATTCAAAAGCATTGTTATTCTACACAGCCTTTCTTATAATCCAACTCTAATAACCACACACGGGGGAGGGGGGTCACCATTTCACTATATGGACATTTGTTTACAACTTGTGTTTTTACTCTTTAACATCATATATAGATTTGCCATACAGGCCTATCTAAGAAGCAAGTACCTTTTAATTTTGTGGCTAAAATCATCATCTGCTAAGATGTTTGAGCCCAGGAAAATAAATTCTGTCACTGCCTCCTCTTCTATCCCAAATATTGTAAAGAGCTTTTAAAGCCAGATTACATCATTTTAATATTTTATGTTGACTAGAAAGTCAGATTTTATGCTGTTTACTTTCATCTTCATCAACAGACTCTTCAATATTCCTCACTTTCAGCCATCAAAGTGGTATCAACTACATACCTGAGGTTGTTAATATTTCTTCCTGCCAGTTTTGAGTCCAAAATCTGATTCATCTAACCCATGATATACTCAGCATACAAGTTAAATAAGCAGAGTGGAAATATGCAGCCTCACCTCATTCTGTTCAAAATCTTAAAATGAAAAATGAAATAAGTGACAGGTTTAATGACTTGTTTCTTCTGCACACAGCTTCCTCGGGATGTAAATAAGGTGCCACCATATCCTCATTTCTCTTAGAACTTGCCACAGTGTGTTATGGACCACAGAACAAAAGATTTTAATGCAGACAATAAAGCAGAAGAAAATATTTTTTCTGGAACTTCCTGGCTTTCAGTATTATGCACCAGAAGTTTGCAATTCGACCCTTGCTGCCTCTGACTCTTGTAAAATGAACTTTTTACATCTAGCAGTTTTCATTCTATATATTGCTGGAGACTAGCTTGCAAAATCTTGAATATTACCTTACTAGCATGCAAAACAAATGCAACAGCTTAATGATTTAAGTATCCATCATTGCCTTTTTTTAGACTGAAATATAAATTGGTCTTTTCCAATCTAATGCCCAATGTTGTGTATTTCAAGTTTGATGGCAAATTCCAAGTAACACTGTTGTAGGAGTTTAAACAATTCAGTTGCAGTCCCATAACCTACTGCATCCTTGTTATTAGCACTACTTTCTATGGCTTGTTTAACTTTACCTAGTAGGATTGCCTGGCCCTGGATCAGAAATGTCAGGGTCCTTCTTCAATAGTTCTTCTACACATTTCCTTTTAACTACTGGTATTGCAGTTATTTACTTTAGTATTGTTTTGCTTCTATTTTATTTTTTTTCCTCTCTTTAAATGCAATTTTCCACAACCATTCCTACATGAATGGTCACATATTTAGGAGCTCTCATTGGCTCCCATCCTCAGGAACAGTTATCTGATTGGTTCACATGCTGCAATGGTGATTGGCTGTAATTGCAGAATACGAGCAAATGAAAAACTGTGTAGCACAGCCAACGCTGTTAAATGCAGAACAGCAGAGCAGCTATTTGATTGGTTTGTATACAGCAATGCCAATTGGCAGTAATTGAGGTATACAAACCAATCAAAAGCCGTGTAGCAGAGCCAAAGCTGTTCAATGCGGAACAGCGGAACAGTGTCACTTATGGTCGAATGCAGAGCGTTCATCATAAGCTGGAGCACTTGGCTGCTCAGATTTGTAAACTGGTGCGAGTTTTATAGGCATAGAAAGAGGATAATGAAGGATTGCCCATTTAACTGCTAACATCCACTGGAGTATCCTCATGAAAAACCTGGCCAGGGGGACTATTATTATTGCCACTGAAATGGATCCCAGTACTTGTAAAAGTAGCTTCACGAGAGGAGAAGGGTGAGAGCGAATGCATTGTATCTGATTTCTCAAGGAGGATTTCCTGTGTATTGGAAGATAAGCCACTGTAAGCAAGCTATCTAGTTGAGTTCCTATAAATTCCAGGTTTTGCATCAGAGTTAGCTTTGATTTTGCCAGGTTTACAGAAATTCCTAAAAAGTTCAAGATGTGCATCAGATAATCTCTGGCTTGAATTAGACAATGTCTGGTTGGGGCAGTAAGCAGCCAATCATCTAGGTACGGAAACACCTGGAATCCTCTGAGCCTCAAGTGAGCTGCTACCACTGCAATGTATTTGCTGAACACCTGGGGGATCTGTGATGAGACCAAAGTGCGGTACTCTGAATTGGTAATGATTGGCTCCCAGCCAGAAGTGCAGAAATTTCCTGGAGCGCTTGTGTATCTTTATGTGACAGTACGCGTCCTGGAAATCTATGGGGCAAATCCAGTTGTCCTTGTGCAGAAGCGACAGAAGGTACTGAACTGTAACCATTCGGCACTTCGACTTCTTCACAAATTGATTCAATTTGCTTAGAAAAAGGATTGGTTTGAGGTCCCCCATTTTCTTTGGCACCAAAAATAAGTGGGAGTAAGTTCCAAATCCTATCTGTTCTGTTGGGACCTTTTGGATGGCTCTTTTCTGAAGCAGCTTCTAGATTTCTATTGCTGCTAACTACCTCTGACTGGGTGGAATGTCAGGGAGTTTTCTGTTTAGTCTTGTAGGAAGAAGAGAAAAGGGAATGTAATAGCCTCTGGATATAATGGAAAGCAGCCATTTGTTTTGTGTAATATTTGTCCAGGCTTCTGGGTACAGTGAAAAATATTCCCCAACTCCTTCCAGAGAAGAGCACATGGGCAACACTTCAGGAGTGCTGATAGGGCCTATCAGGAAAGGAATCCCTAAAGTCCTGATTCTTCAGACCTCCACTGCCATCTAGGGCAACACCTGCCATTAAAATCTCCTCCTCCATATCTGGAACAGAAATCTCCCTGCGAGTCTTGGATAGGTGCCTGAGACTTGCAGAACCAAATTTTCGTGCCATCTCACTGGTTCCTGGAGAAGGTATGCTGAGGGATAGAAAACCTGATCCCAACAGCAGACAGGGTCTTTCCTTCTTGCTCTCTGCAAGTAAGTGTTTCATTGACTTGGTCTGAAAAGGGAGGAACCATTGAAAGTGGCATTATCAAAGGCTGTCGTAAAGGATTCCACGAAATCACAGAGCCTCCTCCAGGCATGTCACTGTATGGCTATGTCTGAACAGACTGCTCGAGAGACACCTTCTGCTGTATAGGAAATTAACCTCATCAATGAGGTAGCTACAGACGACAGTGTGGTCAGCTGCAGAGAAACTTTCTTAAGATCCTCGGCAGACATGGACTCAAAGAGAATTTGACAGCTCTTTGGTCAAATCTCTCTGCAAACGGGTGAAATTGGCCATAAAATTCAATGACCTCAGTGCGAAAGTAGCTGAGGTGTAAGCATGCTTCCCAAAACTTGTCCATCACCCGGACTCCCTGTTCAGGGGATGGACAGTGGAGCTCTGTTGTACTAGCTCCTTCTATGTGGCTGCTGCCACAACCATACCATCCACGGTAACTCCCTCACTCCAGAATTATTGGCTGGTGGGTGGAGATAGAATTTTATCCAGATGTTTGGGAATTGGTTCAACAGTGTCCAGCTCCTTCCATGCCCGGCGGGAGACAAGGTTGATAAACTCATCCACTGGGGGGGTCACCCAAGATGTAGTTGGGCCAGTCACGAAAGCCTCCAGAAAAACAGCCTCCTCAGGGAAAGGATTTTGTGAAGACCATCCACCCCTTTGGCTAAGGATTTCCATGATGTCCCCAAAGGAGACATCATCAGGTGGACATCGAGGGGAATACTTCCTTAAAGTCTGTGTCCTCTGTGACAGACTCCATGGGAGAGTCTATGTGCCTCCTTTTGCACAACCTTTTTCGAGGAACCTCCGGAATGGGGTGGTCCGAGGAGGTATCTGAAGAGGAAGGAAGTCCCTGTGTGGGAATCACATGGAGACCTTCTGGCACTGGCTGACCTGATGGAACAGGAATGATGGGCTCAGCACTCAAAACAGATGGAGGATGGAAAGTAGGAATCAAGACAGAAGAGGACAGTTCTCGAGCTGCAGAAAAGACCCTTTCTACAACCTGGAAGGCTGACAGACCCAGAGAAACTCCACTCTCACCCCTCAGAAACAAAGTTGTCAAGGCGAGGAAGTCAGGGCCGTCCCCAGATCCACACCAGCCAGAGAGAATTGGACATGAGCTATCTACAGCCAAGTTGCCCAGGGCAAGCAAACAATCTAAACAAATTAGAGCCGAACCCTAACCCACAGACCCAGCAAAGACCTCTCGGATCACAGACCCACTAGAATCTGAAGACAACTGAACTGAGCTAGTCAGGGTGGCTGTCGGATCCAAAGTCCGAGGGATCCCAAATCCTTGGGCTCTGAAACCAATAGACGGATCAGAGAAGGAGAATGTTGTTGACAGATCCAGTAGGGGAAAAGGAGATGGAATGACCCCCATCTGAATTTAAGCCATAAGGAATATCCTATCCATGTCAAGTTTGGAAAAGCTCCTGGAAAACGTAGACGAGGTGATGGAGGTCAGTCTCAAGGGCTAGGTGGGTGCCTAGAAAATCTTAGGTGGCAGCATCGGAGACACTGCCTGTAAAGTCAAGTCCAGGGTAGTACCTCTAGCTGTCAGATCCGAGGTCTTAGGATCTGATGGTGGGACAAATTGCATAGGAGAACAGAGACTGATGGAAGGGTAGGATCAGAGGTTTGAAGAACTGAAGTCGGATCCAACAATGTCTGATCTGATACTTTTCTCTGTTTCAAGAACAGCTCTGAGGAGGAGGAAGGAGAACTGTGGTGTCTCTTTCTTGGCTCAGAGGCCTGCCTGTTTAGTGGGGGTTTGAGCCCCAGCAGGCAATAAAGGGTCAGTTTGTTGCTTCGATCTGAGAGAGCTCTCGGATTGAAGGTACTACACACTGAGCAAGGAGTGTCCAGCTGGGCAGCTCCCAAAACAGTATACACACTTCTTGTGGGCATAGCTGCAGATCTTATACCCACAAGAAGTGCACTTTTTGAAGCCAGTAGGTTTATCTGGTGTCTTGGACATAGTAAACCACACACACACACACACACACACACACTGTAGTAAACCACACACACACAGGCAGTGCGCTACCAAAAAAAGTAAACAGAGAGAAAAATAAACCCAGGTCCCTGATGTCAGTGAACACTAAGGCAGGAGCCAAGATGACAAAACTAACTTTAAACTAGAAGACTTTTTTAAAACAGTACACACACTAAAATTATCTAACAAAGTAAAAGAATAAGGACAGAAAACAACTACCAATAGGAGAACAAGAATTTGAAACAGTACACACACTATCTAACCTGCCTACCTAACACACACATATACTCTATCAGAAAACAATAAACACTTTAAAAGTTATTATAAAGCAAATAAAAAGAGAGGAGCAATGCTTACACAATACTAAGGAAAAAAGAAAGAATACTAATAGGAGACAAGAAAATTTGAAAAGGCACTTAATTGCAAAGTTGAAGAAAGGCTTGATCTTCAGTCTGACTGGAATGATAGCAAATGAGATCTGGGGGATTATGGGTAAAGACAGGAGGAGCTTGAGGCTTGGATCTGAAGTCTGGTGGAAAGCAGCCATATCGGAATTGATGGTCGGATCCTAGACCCAGTAGTGAGCAAGAATGAAAAGGACAACAATCAGATCTTTCCATGAGATGGAAAGTTGGGGGGGGGTGTTGAGAAAGGATGGAAACAGTCAATACAGGTCTATCATTATGGTAAGCACACATAACTTTCATATCTGGTCTTGTCTTTTCCAACCATTCCTCAAATGATGGGACAGAGTCCCAAGCTACTTTGTTCCATGGATGGTCTCATGGAAGGATGTTCTGGAGAATGGTAGAACCAAAAGTGGCTCTATCTCTGTAAAACAAATACAATTTGCAATGGGAAATGAAGGTATGAACAGTAATCAATGTGGCAGCAACACAAATGTCATCAACTGAAGCCCTAGAAAAGAAGGCTGAAGAAGTGCACAAAGCTCTTGAGTGTGCTTTTGGTAGTCATGATAGAGTCAAGCCTATTTGCTTATAAACATAGGTGATACAGCCAGTCAACCACCTAGATAAAATAACCTTTGACTTGCCTTGACACCCATCTTGTTCTTAGAACATAAAACAGACCACTGATCTGGATTTCCTAAAAGGTGTGGTTCAATGAAAGTAGACGCATAATTATCTCTGTACATCCAACAAATGGATAAAGTATTCTCCTTTATTTGAAACGTTTGGAAAAAAGACTGAAAGACTAAAACTCTGAATAAGTGAAGTCTGTGAAACTACTTTAGGCAAAGAAGGATTGGTGCATAAAGTAATCATGTCCTTGTAGAAAATGATGCAAGAAAATTGGCTACATAGAGCTCTAACACCCTTCTGGCTGAAGTAAAGGCCACCAGAATAAGGGTTTTCCAAGTCAGAAATTTTAGGTCCACTTTAGCAGCAGGTTCAAAAGGAGATTGGGATCAAGGCTTGCAGCAAGACATTCAAATCCCAAGAAGGAGTAGGGTCCTTAAGTGGACGTCTAAGAAGAAAGGTACCTCCGAGGAAGACTTTGCACAATTTGAATGAGGCTAAAGAAGTGTGATTCTCAACCACACTGAAATTTAGGATAACCTCTAACTGAATCTTAATAATGGAATAACTAGCTCCATCATGGAAAAATTAAGGCAAGGAAATCTAACACTGCTGATTTAGGAGCAGAAGGAGCCAGATTTCTCTGCAAATCCCACATGGAAAATATTTTCCATTTACTTTTGTAAACGTTCCTACTGGATGGTTTCTGAGAACAGGTAAGAATGTGAACCACTTGGGATGAAAGCCTGGACTGACTCACCAGTACTGGAAGTGGAGAAACCATGTGGTTAGCTCTTGTGCTTGAATATCCAGATGAGGCATTCTGGACGGATGAGACAGTAAATCGGAATTTGGATCCAGCACCCAAGGACAGCATACCAGATGAGGTCAGAGCTATGAAAACCACATCAGCTGAAGCCAAAAAGGGGCAATGAGAATGACCTTGTTCTTCCACTGTAATGTTTTCTGTTGAAATTTTTGAATTAGAAGAGCTGTTGGGAAGGTATATAGGAGACTGGAGGGCCAACCATTGATCAAAGCATCTCTCAGGGACTCTCCTGCAGAGGAATCGGAGCAAAGAATCTGATTTGCTGCATTTGGAACAGATGGGAGAAACAAAAAGATTACATCATGGTTGGCCTCATCAATGAAAGATTTGTGTTGTCACTATTGGGCTGAGACCACTTGTGAAGTAGCAGAACAGACTTGCTCGACCTGTCCACTAGAAGACTGGATTTCTACAGTATGTGCATTGCTATCAAAAAGCGATTGGCAGATATTACCCACTGCCACACACTCATCGCTTCTCGACATAATGTGTAGGAACATGTTCCCCCCATTTCTTGATGTATCAGACCACTGACCTGTTGTCTGCCAGGACAGAAATCACCCATTGAGAGAGGACATCCTGAAAGGCCTGCAATTCTAGAAGTTCTACTCTCATCTCTAAAACACTGATATGAAGACTGGCCTCTGATGGGGACCACGTGCCTTGAAACATCTTCCTCATGTTATGCCCTCCCACCCTAGTTGGGAAGCATCAGTGGTCACCATGGTTTTGGAACAGGAAGGGACAAAGGGACAGCCTTGAGACACTACTGAAGACCAAATTCAACAAAGTACATGATCTATACAAATGTTGGTAAGGTGGATTGAAAAGGACATAAGTTGATGCATGATGGACCACTGAACTGCTAGTGTCCATTGAAAAACCCTCATATAATGCCTTGTCAAGAAAATCAAGGTTATGAAGGCTGCCACTGATCAAAGAAGTTGTAAGACGTGCCTGGCTTGTGCAGTCTGATAACAGACCAGCTGTACTTCCCTGCTTCCATAAGGTGGATAACCTGCTGTGTGGCAGCCTTGTTATTTGAACCATAGCCTCCAAGTGTGCTCCTATGTACTCCAGGGTCTGCAATGGGAAGAAATGAGATTTGTTGTGGTTCACTGTTATTCCTAGACTGGAACAGATTCTGGCCAGACTAGTAGAGGTCTGGTAGGAGCAGTGCGGAGCCAGTCTAGATAGGGGAACACCCAGAACCCTAGTAATCTGAGCTGCAAACACTGCCATGCATTTGTTGAACACCAGGGGGGCTGTGGTGAGGCCAAAGGGCAGGGCACTGAATTGAAAAAACCCTCTGGAGCATCTGTCCATTCTGATGTGATAGTATGCATTCTGAATATCTGTCGAGCACATGCAATCATCCTTCCTTAAAAGAGGGAGGATGGACTGTACTGTGACTATTCGAAACTTTGAGTGTTTGACATACTGATTCAAAAGACTGAGGTCCAGAATTCCTGAGGTCCTTATTTGTTTTTGGCACTAAAAAGAATTTCAAATAAACTCTGAATAATTGGTGGTCTGGTGGGATCTCTTGGAAGATTATTTTTCCCAACAGCTTTCCAATTTCTAGCACTGCTGCCTTCCTCTGAGCTGGCATATAGGAAGTTTCTTTACCGGTGGGGTGAACAGAGAAAGGGAAAAGGAATGCAATAGTCTCTGGCAATGATTGTCTGCACCTAGGCATCTTTGGTGATGACATCTAGACTTCTGGGTGCAGAGATAAGCACCCCAACTGCCTCCAGAGTGCACCAGTCAGGCAACCACTCAGGAGTGCTGGTAAAGCATCTCAGTGAAAGGACCTCTGAAATCTTGATTCTGTGATTCTTCTCTGCCATTAGAATACTCCCCCCCCCCCCAGACTCCGGGAGATTTATCCCCAGAAGAGTCCTTGGAGAGCCCCTGAGACTTTCAGAAAGTACAGTTGTGTACACTTACCATAAATGTAAATGTTCGAATGAATTCACTGCTGCAGTCATCACTTATGGGTTACCCCTGCTGGGTAGCCCTCGGCTGGCCTGAATACCAAAGTAAAGGATTTCCCTCATGCTTCAGCTGTTCTGAGACTGTGGCTGATGTCAGGTCATCAGGGCTATAAAGGGTGACAGCCAACGCCATTACATCAGTTTTTCTTGCCCCCAATAGTCAGGAGCCCCTAAGAGGATATAGAAATATGGGGGAAGGTGGGAGGGAAACAGGACTGCAACAGTGAATGCACTCTAACATCTACATTTTTGGCAAGTGTACACAACTGTACTATGTTCTTTGTGTTTCACTGTTGCAGTCATCAGTTGTGGGAAGATTCTCAAAGCTGAGGAAGTGGGTGGGAGGCATGCTATAGAGGTTATGGGAATGCTAGCATGCCCTGCAGGATTGCAGATGCAAATCCTGCCCTGGTTTTGGAGAATGCAGCAAGCTGGCAGTGCTTAGTGAAAGTGTGGATAGATGTCCATGTAGCAGCCTCCAGAATATCCTTGGTAGGAACCCCTCTCAGTAAGGCCGTGGAAGTAGAGGCTGGCTCCAGTGGAATGAGATCTGATGGATTAGGAGGGCTCTTTCCATGGAAGGCATAGCAGAAAAGTATACAATGAGAGATGCATTTGGAAATGGTCTGCTTTGTAATGGGTTTCCCCTCTGCCCCATGGGTGAATGAAAACAGTAGATGGTCATTTTTTCTGACTGATTTGGTCCTGTCAAGGTAAAATCTCAATTGTCTGTGTATATCCAAGGTATGCAGAATTCATTCTCCTTTATTGGTAGGTTTTGGAAAGAAAGTAGGTAGGTGAATGGCCTGGTTAAGGGTTAAATCAGAAATACCTTAGGCATAAAGGAGGGGTTGGTTCTCAGATAGACCCTGTCTGCATGGAAAATGAAGAAGGGCTCAGTGGCCATGAGGGCCAAGAGCTTAGATATCCTCCTGGCAGAAATGATGGATAAGAAAAAACAAGCTGCAAAACTGATATAACACAAAAACTTGGTAGAGAAAACCACTTTATAAAGCAAAGCTTTCGGGCAGAACCCTTCTTCAATACTAAAACATAGCATCAAACATTTCACACTTTAAATACAGGTCATCAGTCACATGATCAGCAGCCAAAAGAAATCATGTGACCACAAAAACAAGATAAAATACAAAGTATAAAACACAGAATGTAAACATATTACAAAACTCTAAAGCATAAAAGTCTATCCTATATAACATACATAATTCATGAATAAATACATCACAATTTGGTATTTTACTACAGGTTCCTTAGGTACCATTGCAATTTTCTCATGCGAGTCTGGCAAGGGGTACCAGCAGGATGTAGGAGGCCATGTACCCCAGGGCCTGCAGGATTTTTCTGGTGGTGAGGTGGGTTTTGTGTGCCAGCTGGGTGAAGTAAGACTGTAGAAAGGCCTGCTTCTGTGGGAGGAGGAAGGCCATTTGTGCTGAGGTGTCTAGAAGGGTGCCCAGGAAGGTTATCCTTCGTGTGGGCTGTAGATGGGACTTCCCCAGGTTGATGAATCACAGTGAGGTTAGTAGGATCTGCACAAAGAAGAGGTCTTGCAGGGTTTTTTTCCTTGGTTTCTGCCTGCATGAGGCAATCATCGGGATAGGGATAAATGTGTATGCCCTTCTGTCTGCAAACTGCAATTACTAGAGCCAGGCACTTGGTAAAGACTCTGGGAGCAATGGATAAGCCAAAGGGCAGAGCAGAGAACTGAAAGTGTTGAGACCCTGTTCTGAACCTTAGGTAACTCCTGCAGGACTGTCTGATAGGGATATGCAGGTAGTAGTTTTGTAGAGTCAGTATCTTACATTTTGGAACCAGGAGGGACAGTTTCAGGGTGGAGAGATCTAGGATAGGGTGCCATGTGACCTCTTTTCTGGGAACCAGGAACAGACTTGAATAAAATCCTTTTCTGGTCTCTTCCTTTGGTACAGTTTCTACAGCACCCTGGGCATAAAGCTTTCTGATCTGATGAATGGCTTCTGCCCCCTGATTTGCAGGGACGTCTGGGCAACTTGACCTTTTTGGCTTTTCTTTGAAATAGAATCTGTACCCACTGGTAATAATTTTCAGGACCCATAGATCTGAGGTGATGGCCTGCCTGTTTTCTAGGAAGACGGAAAGTCTTCCTTCTAGCCTGTTGGGTGACCTGAGGGGTAGAGGGGAGGGGAGAGAGTCATTGAGAGTCCTTGGAGAAGGGAATTGGTTTAGAACCTTGACTAGGAGCAGCAGTGGACCACTGCCTGGGTCTTTGTTGGCTAAGGGACTGATGCCTAGGGGTTCTGTCTCTGCGTCCCTTTCTCTGGACTGGTTTTGTCTGACAGGAAAGGACTAGTGTTTAGTGGGGACGTTTCTGCTGAACCTGGGAGGTTGCACTGGTAAGAAGTCCATGACAGTTTGCATGGACTTGGCTTTGTCCTCCATTTTCTTAATGACCTCTTCTGCTTTAGGTCCAAACAACTGGTCTTTATCTAAGGGGGCATCTAGCAGTTTGGATTTTACTTGGTCAGGCAAAGGCTGCTCCCTTAACCAGGCATGCCTTCTGATTACTGAGCCTGTGACTGCAACCCTGGTAGAAGCTTCTACAACATCAAAACCACAATGTAAGGAGTGTTTGGCTACCTGAGAGCCAGACTGTATGAGGTCTGTTAATTCTCTGGTAGTACTGCTGTCAGGAATGGAAGATAACTTTTGTTTAATCAGTTCAATGACATTATGCTGAAATTTCAGCATACAGAATTGACAATTTAAGGCTCTTACAGCTAAAGTGGCTGAAGTGTATACCTTTTTTCCCCATTCTGTCTAAAGCTTTGCTTTCTTTGTCAGCTAGGATGGGATTTTTAGATGAGCTTGCCCTAGCTCCCATAGGGCCTTGAGTAGTGACTTCAGGGTCTGCAGTAGGGTTTTTGAAAATATATTTGTGGGTGTCTTTCACCTGCAATATCTGTCTGGCTTTCTGGGTGCTGGGGAGAGAATCTGGTACAAGGGCAGATTCTAGAACAACATCCTCCACTACATCCAGGATAGGCAGAATGGCCAGAGGTTTATGCTGGGGCAGGTCAAGGAACTCTCTGAGTCTCTTCTTAGACTAAGGGTAATCCTGGGCCTCCCACTGAAAGTGTTCTCTGAGGGAATTTAAGGTTTCCCCAAAAGAAAGGTCCTCAGGGAGAGAGGCAGAGAGAATGAGGTCATCAGCATCAGAGTCCTCAAATGCTGCAAAGGGCTGGACTTCCATGTCTGACCGTTCAAGGACAGATTTTTCTGATTCCTGGTCAGACAGGGCCTCAGGGGAGGCATCCTTTTTTCTTTTGGTTGGGGTGGGAGGATGGGGTTGGCTTCCCCTAATAAGAGTCATCAAGTTTTTTGCCATTTTGAGCAGTTGCTGTGACTGAGGAGCAGGCTGGCTAGGAGTAGGTTGGTGGCTGGGTCCTTGGGGAGGGACCTTTTTGGTGGTAGTCCTAGGCTTGGGCCTGGATGGGTTGGTAGTCTTATACAAAGCGAGTTTAACCAGCAGCGTTGTTGTTGGTCCGAGTCTGGCTTCAGTAGTCAGAGGAGTCTCAATGGAAGCCGGTGCCTCCAAAGCGGCTCTGGACCCGACTGTGTGAGAATGAGGTGACATACTGGCAGAGGAAGGTGGATCTGGTGGCATACCGGACTCCAAACGGGTCTCGGTACAGGCCTGCGATGGTTATTCAGCTGGCATCTGGGGCTGCGAAGGCGCCTCACTCAGTTCAGCTGTAGCACCGAGTTGAAAAATACCAGAATTTTGACCTGTGTTGTCAGAGGGCCTAACTTTTAGAGGCATATCTTTATCTGGTTTACTGTCATTATTTAGACTCACACTCGGCCGACCTCACTATGTTCGACAATGGAAAGTCGAACACAGCAATATCGAACTTTAAAAGCAAGCCTAGGAATGGGTTTTAACATGGGTCGAGATAGGGGTTTCACTGCTACTGCCGAACTACAAACCTCGCCCCTATCTCGATCCATGTTAAAACCCATTCCTAAGCTTGCTTTTAAAGTTCGATATTGCTGTGTTCGACTTTCCGTTGTCGAACATAGTGCAGTCGACCGAGTGTGAGTCGAAATAATGATAGTAAATCCTTTATCTTGGTCTTTCTATTTTCTACGCACGTCAGTAGCCGGTTGAGAGACTGACACCATATCACATTGAGAAAAAGACTCACTAAAATGTCTAGCTACAATTTCAGCTCTTCTTCTTATGGTTCTAGCATTAAATAGGGCACAGAACCGACACCTGGGATGTCGTGGTCTGGGCCTAAACAAGTGATGCAGAGAGAATGGAAGTCTCAGTGCGGGGTCTGCTTTCCACACCTGAGAAAATGAGAAGTTATGTACCTACCATAACGTTCAATGTTAGTTGTCTTCTCTCGCCTTCTTTCTTGCTTGATGGGTTCGGAGCCGAGCCTCGGCTCCGACTCGGCACTTGCTAAGCTCGAGAGTCACTTTTACCAGCTCGAGGCAGCCCCATATCCCATGATGCAAGGCGGTAAGTACCCAGATCTCGTTTGATGACAAAAGGGCAATAGCACCTAGCATAAACACTTCCCAAAGGACGAAGGAAGAAAGAAACCTGCAGGATGGAAGAAGGACCAGCTCTGTATGGTCTTCAGCATCATAACTCCTTGTAGAGAAAGGTCTGTCCAGGCCTGGGGGAAGGAGGGAGGGTCGCAAGAAAGAAGGCGAGAAGACAACTAACATGGAGCGTTATGGTAGGTACATAACTTCTCAATGTTAAGTTGTCAATCTCGCCTTCATTCTTGCTTGATGGGACCGTCCTAGCACCTCTATCCTGGGTGGCTCAATGGAACAGACTCTTGAGGACTGTAGAGCCAAAACTGGCTCTGTCCCTGGAGGCCAAGTCCAATTTGTAATGGGAAACAAAAGTATGAGGAGTGGCCCAAGTGGCGCTGCACAAATAGTGTCTAAAGGAAGTCTAGCTTGAAAGGCTGTAGAAGTAGCTAAGCTTCTGGTTGAATGTGCTTTAGGTTTTGAGCACAGCTGTTTTCCCCTGAGCCAATAAATTTCAGAGATGACAGAAGAAAGCCATCTAGATAAGGTCACTTTTGAGACAGGAAGGCCTTTCTTGTTATCAGCATAGGAAACAAAGAGTTGATCGGATTTCCTAAATTGTTTAGTTCTGTCCAAATAATATCGGAGTTGTCGGTGGACATCAAGATAATGTAGTCTTTGTTCGATCTGTTTGAATAGTTTGGAAAAAATACAGGGAGATCAATGGTTTGATTCAAATTAGTCTTTGAGGCGATCTTAGGCAAAAAGGTCGGATTAGTTCTCAGTGATACTCTGTCTTTGTGAAAGACCAAATAGGGGGCGAACAGATAGAGCATGAAGTTCAGACAGCCACCTGGTCAAGTAATAGCTACCAGAAATAAGGTTTTCCATGAAAGAAATTTCAGGGAGCAAGAAACAGCTGGCTCGAAGGGGGGAAGAATCAAGGATGTCAGCACTAAATTTAGATCCCATTGAGGAGGAGGACTCCTGATTGGAGGCCTCAGGAGGAAAATTCCTTTCAAGAAGGCTCTACAAAGCCTGTGGGACATAATGTTGTGATCTGCGAACCCGACATGAAAGTTCGAGATAGCAACCAACTGAACTCTAACTGTGGAAGAAGAGGAGCCTGCATGAAAAATCTCCACTAAGAAATCCAAAACTGCCTGAACTGGAGCAGTGAAGGGATCAATATTCTTGGCTTTAGCCCAATAAGAGAAACGTTTCCATTTGCTTGTATAAATCCTCCTGGTAGAGGATTTTAAGGAAGCTACTAGAATGTCTCTAACGGGGTTAGAGATCAAAGGAAGCCTGGCTAAGGAAGGAAGTGGAGCAACCATGCTGTGAGGTTGAGAGAAGGGATAGACCGGTGCAGCTGACCGGATTGGTGAATCAGAAGATCTGGCACTGGGTCCAGATGCCACGGCTGCACCAAAAGGTGACGATGAAGGAACAGAAATCAAATTTGTTGAGGCCAATAAGGAGCAATGAGAATCAAATTGGCTCTCAAAACGGTTGCTTTCTGGATAACTTGAGGGATCAGAGGAAAGGCATAAAGAAGTCCCTGGGGCCAATCCTGGGTCAGAGCGTCTCTGGGGTGATGGCCTGGTAATGGGAAGAGAGAGAGAGAAGAAGTCTGGGCATTTGCTGTTTTGGGGAGTAGCAAAAAGATCGCAACATGGGCGACCCCATTCCAGAAAAATCTCTTCCACTATAGATTGTTTGAGAGACCACTCGTGAGGCATGAGAATAGCTCTGCTCAATCTGTCCGCTAAAATGTTGGTTTTCCCAGGGATATGCGTTGCTACCAGAAACCGATGAGAGGAGATCGCCCATTGCCAAAGTCTGAGCGCTTCTCGACACAAGGGGTAGGACTTGGTTCCGCCCTGTTTGTTGATATACCAAACTACAGACATGTTGTCTGTGTGGACTGCAATTGTCCCTACGGGAAGAAAGTCGTTGAGGGCTTGCAGCGTTAAAAGCACTGCTCTCATCTCTAGGACATTTATGTGCAGGTGGTATTCGAGCTGCCACGTCCCATGAACCATCCTGCCCTGATAATGACCCCCCCCACCCGATCAGGGAGGCATCCGTGGTGACAGTGGCTACCGGGGATGGGGGTACAAAGTGTCTGCCTTGGTGAATTTGGGGAGAAGTGATCCACCAAGCAAGATGATTCTTGCAAATCTGTGTCACCAGTATTTGGTGACGCATTGGAAGTTGTTGGTAAGACCACTGAGTGAACAACATCCACTGAAGAAGGCGCATGTAGAAGCGAGACAGGGAAGAAGAGTAATGGCCGCAGCCATGAGGCCTAATACCTTTAGAACCATTCTGGCCTGTACTTTCTTGTTGGCTAGAATGATCCTGACATGACTTTGAATGTCTGAAACTCTTTGATCTGTAAGGGTAGCTGACATCCGAACAGTGTTTAAGTTTGCGCCTATGAAAGTAATAGACTGGCAGGGCAACAAGGATGACTTTTGAAGTTGATCGAGATGCCCAAATGAGATCAAAGATTTATTGTGTAATCCCTGGCTTGAACAAGTTGATGCCTGGTGGTGGCTGAAAGGAGCCAGTCGCCGAGATACGGAAACACCTGGAATCCTTGGCGACTCAGGTGAGCCGTGACCACTGCCATGCATTTGGTGAACACTCTGGGGCTGTAGTGAGACCAAAGGGCAGGGCTCTGAACTGGAAATGACTGGACCCCAGCCGGCGGAGAAATCTCCTGGAGCGTCTGTGAATTTTTATGTGATAGTACGCATCCTGAAGATCTATTGAGCACATCCAGTTGTCCTTCTGTAAGAAGGGCAGAATTGATTGAAGAGTGACCATTCGGAATCTTGCCTTCCTCACAGACTTGTTGAGTCTGCTGAGATCCAATATTGGTCTCCAGTCTCCCGTCTTTTGGGGACCAAAAGAATCTTGAGTAGATTCCGGGCTCTGAATGATCTGTTGTAACTGGCTGAATGGCTCTTTTTTGCAGTAGTTTTAAGACCTCTAACTCTGCAATTTCCCTTAGAGCGGGTGGTACATCTGGAAGGGAATTTGAGGGATAGAAAGGATTTTCTTCGAAAGGAATTTTGTAACCCTTGGATATGATCGACTGTACCCATCTGTCTTGAGTGAGGGAACGCCAGGCTTCTGGGTACAGTGATAGTCTTCCCCCGACTGCCTCCAAGGCGGGACAGCCGGGCAACATCTCAGGGATGCTGAAAGGGCTTGTCAGAGACTCTCTGTTTCCCTGGTTTTGTGGACCCTCTGCCTCTAGAGCGGCGTCTGTTGTTGTTACCTCTGCCTCTAGGTGAATCCGGCGTGACTCCTTGGGATTTATGGAACCACATTTTGCCACCCTTCTGTCCTTTGGGGTAAGGTCTAGAAGGGGTGGAAAACAGAAAGAGTTTTGCCGTCCTGCTCACACCTGGTCAACATTTCCTTCACTTGTGGGCCAAACAAAGCTGACCCATCAAAGGGAGAGTTTGTGAAGGACGCCTTAAAGGGATCTGCAAAATTACAGAGCCGCATCCAGGCTTGGTGTCTAAGAGCCACACCTGTACCTGCGGCTCTACCGCTCCATCAGCAGCATAAGATATCAGTCGATGGAGGAGTTAGCAATGGAGTTAAGGGTTCCTAGCTGAAGCAATTTTTCTTGAGCCCCTGCAGCTGTAGGATCCTGTACTACTTCACCTAGCTCCTTAAGGATATCCCTCTGGAGTCTGGTGAAGTGACATAGGTAGTTCAGCGAGCATAGCAAAGGTCGCTGAAGAAAACATCCGCTACCATATCTATCCATGGTCCTAGAGTCCTTATTAGGAGGATGGACAGGCGGAAGGATCTGCAAGTTCCTTCTTAGTGGCAGCCGCCACCACCATGGCATCAGCGGGACACCTTTGTGAGGAATTGCTTGTCCGGGGCAGTAATAAATTTAGAAGGCCTCCTAGGGACTGGCTCTACAAAGTCAGGAGCAGTCCACGCCTTCGAGCAATAACCTGCATAAGGGGCGGAGACACCCAGGAGGTGGAGGGCCGAGATCCAAACGCCTCCAGGTATACTGACTCATCCTCAGAGGGATTATTTGTGGGCCAGTTTCCCCTCTGTCTAAGGAGTTCTAGGATGTCCGAGAAGGAGACATCCTCAGAGGGGGATCTTGGGGATCCCTCTGACTCATCTAAGTCAGTATCCGAAGTGATAGACTCGGGGGAGTCTACGTGTTTCCTCTTACAGGTCCTCTTCCGCAGAGGATCTCCTGACAAATCAGGAGAATCCTCGGAAGACGGGGATATTCCCAGTGGGGAAACCTGAGGCAGAGGATCTCTGGGTCCGGGAGCAAGAGAAGTGGCAGAGATGTCAACAGGCACTATAGAGGGAGGAGCTAAGGGAACAGACTGCTGGCTAAGTCCAGTGGCCAGCACACTCTTCATCACCTCGAAGGCTCCCCTCCCAGGGAGGTCCGAGAGAACCCGCTCCGAAGAGCTAGGAACTCCAGGACCCACCGAAGGAAGGCTCGAGGCAGATGTCGAGCCGAGCTCACCAAGGCCGAGGCTCCAAGGGGAAGAGCGGGTGGGACAAGGGTCGATGCCACTCACCCCTCGGAGGAGACCAGGAAGCCCGGCCACCGAATCCCTCTAAGGAAGGTCTCAAGAGGAGATAAGAGTAGAGGCTGAAGGAGCAGAAGGGGTATCTGTCCCTCAGCCGTAGCAGAAACTATTCGAAGACTCCAACTCCAAACTCTGGGGTAGAGTCGAAGGAGGAACTGCAATGGGGTGTGGACTAATAGTCGTCTGCTGAGACGGACTATGTAGCATTTGGGCCAGTGCCTGTGATTTTAGTAATCTACTAACCACTCTCTCTAAATCATGGTCAGAAAGCCTGGATGACCTTGAAGATCGGCTCCGATGGCTCCGTTCCGAGAGGAGCGGCCGAGCCGAGTATCGGCTCCAAGGAAGGGGACCTGGACCTCTTCCTCGAAGGAACCATCGGAGCCGATGAAACCACAGAAACTGTCGGAGCCGACAACTTATCAGCACCGACAGGTAGCTTCGATGCATCGGCTCCAGCCGGAGCCGATACAGCCATAAAAGTAAGGGTGTCGGAGCTGATCGGAGCCGACACCGATGCCTGAGCCACATGGTGGTCGGAACCGATCGGAGCCGGAACACGGTGGTCGAACCAGAATCGGCACCGATAGCCATCGGTGCCGAAGGTTTTAGTAAACCAGAATTGGCTCCAGCCAGAGCCGATCTCGACTCTGAACGAGTCGGAGCCGAGGCCACAGGCTTGGACACAGAAGCCTGGGCCTTGGAAGACTTTGAAGTCTTAGATGGAGCCGACTTAGCCGGACAGCCCTCCGGCTTAAGAAGGCCCCTCAAAATCAATTTATTTCTTCTCTCCTGCAGGACTCTCTGGCTAAAAGAGTGACATATAGCACAGGAGTCCTGCAGGTGAAGAGGCCCCAGGCAGTAAGGCAAGTGTGATCGTCTGTCAGAGACATCTTCTGACAGCACGAGTCACACTTCTTAAAGCCTGAGACCCTTTCTTTAGACATGGTGAATAATACACACACACAACACCAGTCCAAGAAAATAAATTATATATCCCAAAAAAAACTATCAATAACACACACACACACACCCTAACAAGGGGGGGGGATGGGATGGGAGAAGTCTGACTAAAAATTTTAAGGAGATAGGGAAATTCTAGTCAGAAAGGGACTACAACTGTATTAAAACTATAAATTTTAAAGTTTAGAAGAAAAAAGGGGCAAAAATAGTAATGTAAAAATTACTTACCAGGAGCTGGTAAAAGGAGGACCTCATCAGCGAAGCGGCAAACAAGATCTGGGTACTTACCGCCTTGCATCATGGGATATGGGGCTGCCTCGAGCTGGTAAAAGTGACTCTCGAGCTTAGCAAGTGCCGAGTCGGAGCCGAGGATCGGCTCCGAACCCATCAAGCAAGAATGAAGGTGAGATTGACAACTTAACATTTACTGATTTTCTGTGACATCGGTTAAAAGCAAGAAAATGTTCCCTAACAAGGTACTTAGCTTTAGACTTTTTTTCCTCACTCTGGCAACATCCAACCGACACTGCTTCTGCTTCAGGTTCCACGGCAAGAAAGACTGATGTAATGGCATCGGTTGTCACCCTTTATAGTCCTGACGACCTGACATCAGCCACAGTCTCAGAACAGCCGATGTAGGAGGGAAATCCTTTACTCTGGTATTCAAGCTGGCTGAGGGCTACCCAGCAGGGATAACCCACAAGTGATGACTGCAACAGTGAAACACAAAGAACATCCACAACCCCCCCTCTGGTTTCTAGAGAAGGTGCTCTGGGAGGTTGAAAACCATATACCTATGGCAGAAAGAGTTTTCCCATACTTCTCACTCCTGGAGAGTGTGTCCTTGATCTTAGGGCCAAAGTCAATCCATCAAAAGAAGAGTTGATGAAAGACATCTTAAAAGGTACAACAAAACCACCCAAGCACATCCAGGCATGTCTTCTTAGGGTGATGCCTGTGTCCGTGGCTCCTGAAACACCCTATGTTGCATTGGAAATCAGTTGTATGGAGGTGTACAACAGGGACTGAGCAGTGCTCAGTTGCAAATCCATGGTCTTCCTAACTTCCACAGACATGGACTTCATGTCTCTCTGAAACCTTGTTATGTTTGCCAAGCAATTCAGCGACCTCATTGTAAAGGCTGCTGATGCGTAAACTCATTTCCCAGATCTGTCTGTGGCCCTAGACTCTCTGTTAATGGAATAAACAGATAAGCTTTTCTCAGTGAGCTCCTTTTTAGTGGCTGCCTCTACTACCATGGCATTCACTGCCGAGGCCTTGTGCTAGTGAGAGTGGTCTGTAGGGGCAACTAAGTACTTGGGTTTTCTGGGAATCAGTTCTGTGATGTCCAGCTCCTTGCACACCCAGCAAGAGATCAAGTCTATCATCTCATTAGTCCGGGGGGGGGGGGGGGGACCACCCAGGAAGTAGCTGAGCTGGTACCAAAAGCCTCAAAAAAAAAAAGATTCCTCCTGAAAAGGGGCTTCAAAGGAACAATCTCCTGACTGTCTCAAAATTTAGAGAATCTCTCTATGTCCTCAAGGGTGATCTGGGTGACCCCCACCCATTCACTGAAATCTGTGCCTTCTGTCAAAGACTCCTGTGGGAGTTATGCTTCTGAAGACCTTCCACAGGGGGGTGCTCCTTGAAGCATTCTGAAGCCTGATGGGAGTCCTAAATGAGGACCGTCTCATGGTTAGTGTGAATCATCTGTCCGGATGTGATAGACTGTGCAAGATCAGAACCCATGGATGATAGTTGTGGAGTGGCTGAAACTGAGGGGAGTGAGAATATATATTCTCTTGTTTTGGAGAGAGCTCTCACAACTGCCTTGAATGCAAAAGCCGAAGGACAGCCCAAAACCACTCTGGTAGAAGTCAGTGACACCACACCAAAATGGGCAAAGGCATCTCCCTGACCCTACCCCCAACAATGACGTTAGAGCTGAACTATCTAATGCCAATGCTCTGAGGGAAAGTGATGGCTATGACAACTTTAGAATCGAACTCCTACCTCCAAACTCAGCTCCAAAGCTTTGGCAATGGTTGGATCAGAGAAAATGCCTGAGTTGAAGAAGACCATAACTTTGGATCTGACAAGAACAGTCCTGGAAATGGGTGGACTGGAGTAGGAGTAGCCATAAGCAAGGAGGAGTTTCTAAAGCTCATGGGTCCAAAAGGAGATGAAGCCAAAAGAATTCCCAACTGAATTTGAGTCCCGAGGAATGTCCTCCTCATTAGATCCACATCGGCCTCTGACAAATTTTGATAGACCTAAAAGAAGAAGATGTAGGAGGAGGTCTAGAAAGGAGAAATTAAGAATGCAATCTAGGAGAGACTGGCTTTGGAGAAAATCTCAGCTCCCTTCGAGAAATTCTATTGAGCAGGGTCAGATCTAGAGTGGCTGATGGAACTCAGGACTTAAGAAGTCTTGATGATGGAGCAGAAGGCAACACCAAAGAAGATTGGTGAGGGGATTGCCTCCTTGTTTTTTTCCCCTTCTTGAGCTTATCACTCTTGTTCCCCTTGTGCTTATCCAAGGACTTCTTCTCAGATGGGAATTCTCCAGCAGTAGTAGTAGAAGCAACAGATTTTGTACATTTGGGAGCTGAGATCTGTAGAACCAAGTTGTTTCAGTGTTCACAACTGCATGAAGACCAATTGATGTACAAATGTCAAAAGCCCCTGAGCAATACACACATTTGAAATGAGAGTCAGAATTTTTCATCTTACAGCCATAAGACACACATTTCTTAAAACCCATAGGTTTATCTGCCGTAATAGCAGTAATTCATCATGCAGAACCACAACAATAAGATCAAGATACAGACAACATAATACCAACAATGGTAGATAAAAATACCCTCGACAGCAGGACAAGGGTATACAGCCAAAATACTAACAATGGTAAGTTCAGAAAGTAATAGTATAAATAGTAGGGAGGAGTGCACTTAAGGTGCGAGAAATGCCTAAAGGAAAGTATTTATTTTTGGCAAGGGAAAGTGTGCTAAGACAGAAATTACAAGAATACCAAATTTTAAAGTACTCGGTCAATGACTAAAATGGTCAAAAGCAAAATAAGCTAAAAAAGAAGTTACATACTCACCATAACGTTCCATCTGAGTTGTTGCTCTTCATTTGTTTTCAAAATATGGAACATGGATCTAACTTGGCAACATTTCTCCAGCATCGGATCAGAGTTCCAAGCTCTTCCCCTACCCATAATGCCCCTGTCTCCTTCCTCCCTTCAGATCAAGTTTGCTGCCCACCATAGCAACCCAACCTGACACAATGCTTTACCACTGGCACAATAACCCAAATAGTATAAGAAATTACCAGTAATGCCAAAGAAAGGGCCTTGTCTTTTCCAGCCAGACCAGCACACAGCCCATATAAGGCAGGGGGAAGGAGGGAGGGATAGTTAAAGACAAATGAAGAGCAACAACTCAGTTGGAAAATTATGGTGAGTACATAACTTTTTATCTGAAGTTGTTGTCTTCATTTGCTCTTCAACCTATGGGACAGAGTCCCCAGCTACCAAACACCTGGGAGGCCCTCATGGAAGGATATTCCATAACATGGTGCAGCCAAAGAATGCCCTACTTCTGGAGAGAAGATCCAACTTGTAAAGGGAGATGAAAGTATGTGAAGATGCTTAGGTAGCCGCAGAGCAAATGTCATCCAAGGAAACTGTGGACCAAAAGGCACCTGAAGTAGCCATAGACCTAGTAGAATGCGCCTTAACTTGACCTGGCGGACACAATCCTTTGGTTGAATACACCAAGAGTATACACTGAGAAATCCAGTGAGCAATGATGACCTTTGATACAGGTTTCCCTAAAAAGGGCTTAAAGTAGGAAATGAAAAGGTGATCAGACTTGCAAAAGGTCTTTGTTCTGTGTAAGTAAAAACGTAATTGTCTATGAACATCCAGCAGGTGCAATTTATACTCTCCCTTATTCTGAAAGTTCAGAAAGAAGACAGGGAGGTTGATAACCTGATGATGTTTGATTCTGAGGCCACTTTCAGCAGAAAGGAAGGGTTAGTGCAGAAAGATACCCTGTCTTTATGGAAGATAATCATGTAAGGAGGCTTACTCAAGAAGGCCTGAAGCTCTGAAACTCTTTTAGCTGAAGTAATAGCAATCAGGAAGGCTGTCTTCCAAGACAGGAACTGCAGATCTACTGAAGCAGCGGGTTCAAAGGGAGAAGAAACCAAAGCTTGAAGGACCAAAGTAAGGTCCCAAGGAGGCGTAGGGTCCTTGATCGGTGACCTAAGAAGTAAAGTACCCTTCAGAAAAGCTTTAGAGAGCTTATTAGAGGCTAGAGAAGCTGAATTTTACCCTATGTGGAAATTAGAAATAACCACCAGCTGAACTTTAACTGTAGAGAAGCTGACACCTTGTTGAAAAATACTTGCCAGAAACTCTAAGATAACAGGAACCAGAACAGTGAAGGGATCCAAATCACATTGAGGGGAAATGTTTCCACTTACTCGAATAAACCTTCCTTGTGGAAGACTTATGAGCCGCTACCAAAATCTTCTTTACTAGAAAAGATAGCCCGGGAGTCCTAACTATCATGGAAACTGGAGCAGCCAAGCGGTGAACTTCAGACTGGCCAGATCTGGATGTGGAATCTCTAAGGGATGTGAAATCAGATCCGGAACTGGATCCAACGTCCAGAGAAGGGAACCATACTTGGCGAGGCCAGAAGGGGCAATGACGATGACTGAGCTCCCCAGCCTTTGCGCTTTCTGAATTAGCTTTGGGATCAGGGGAAGTGGAGAATAAGTATAGAGAAGACCAGAGGGCCAAGCATAAACCAGAGCATCTCTGGGGGATGCTCCCGGAGGTGGGTTCAGAGCAAAGAACTCGCTGCACTTTGTTTTGGAAGGAGAGGTAAAGAGATGGCAGCAAGGCTGACCCCACTTTAGAAAGATTTGTTTCTCTACTGAAGGATTCAGAGACCAGTAGTAAGGGATCCGGATAGACCTGTTGAGCCTGTCCTCTAGAATGTTGCATCTCCCCAGAATGTGCATTTCCACCAGAAAACAGCTAGTGGAGATTTCCCACTCTCACAATCTCATGGCTTCACAGCAAAGGGGATAAAATCTGGTTCTCTGTCTGGATGGCAATCATCCCTAGGGGAAGATGGACATGAAGAGCTTGCAACGCCAATAGCATCGCCCTCATCTCCAGGACGCTGATATGCAACTTATTCTCCAGAGAAGACCACGTGCCTTGAACTGTCCTTCCCAAGAAATACCCCCTCTCACCGGAATAGGGAGGCATCCATGGTCACCATGGTTAGAGGGGAGGGAAAACTAAACAGGCGACCACAAAGAAGGTCCGGGGACTGAATTCACCAGAAAACAGAATCCTCCTGATAGACAAACAGGATGCGACAATGGTATATCTAGAAATGACCACTGGACCGTCAAAGTCCATTGGAGCACCTCATGTGAAACCAAGCTGTGGGTACAAGGCTGATTGTGGCTGCCATGCACCCCAATGCCCTTAAAACAAACTCTGCTGGAGGATATGGAACTTGAAGAATGTGCAAGACATGATGTTTGTGGGACTGAAGTCTGTCTGGTGTTAGGAAAACCTTGGTCTGAATGGTATCTAACCAGGCTCCAATGAAGTCCATAACTTGAACCCGTTTTAACAGGGATTTGTTGAGATTGATGGTGATGCCAAACTGGTGGGCGGTCTGGATAAAGAAATCCCTGGCTTGGCAGAGTTGAGAGTGGAAAGGAGGCAATCATCCAGGCAGGGGAAAACCTGGAAGCCTTGCAGCCACAGGTGAGCTGCTACCACTGCCATCACCTTGGTGAACACTCTGGGGGCTGTGGTGAGACAAAAGGGCAGTGTTGTGAACTAATAAAGACTGGTTCCCAGCCAGAAGCAGAGGAATCTCCGAGAGCACCTGTCCATTTTGATGCGATAGTATGCATGTTGAAGGCCCACCAAGCACCATCCAGTCATTTTCCTGCAGAAAGGGCAGGATAGATTGGAGGGTGACCATCCAGAATTTTGTCTAGGCAACCAACAGGGTTAAGGCTGAAAGATCCAGAATGGGTCTTAAGTCCTCTGTCTTCTTTCGCACTAAAAAGAACCTGGAATTGATGCCTAATCTGGACTGATATGAGGGGATGGGCCGGATGACTTGCTTTTCAAGCAGCTTGGAAATTTTCTGTGCTGCTGCCTCCCTTTGTGCGAGTGGAATGTCCAGGAGGTCTTCGGCTGCAACTGGCCTTTGCAAAAAGGGGATTGAATATCCTCTAGATATAATTTGCAACACTCATTGATCATTTGTAATTGACACCAAGGCTGTGGGTGTAGCGAAAGTCGACCCCTGACTGCCTCCAGAGACCAGTAGATGGGCAACCCTTCAGGGCTGCTGTGTGGGCCTGCCAGAGAACAAATCCCAAAACCCTTGGTTCCTCAGACCCCCTCTGCCACAAGGGCGGCGTCTGTCAAATCCTTCTCTGCCTCTGGGGGAGGTGAGTCCTGAGTGTCCTGGGAAAAAACCTGAGACTTCCAGAACCACATCTTCTTTGACCCCCACTGATTCCTGGAGAAGGATCACTGAGGGATGAAAAACAAATTCCAATGGCAGACAGAGTCTTCCCATCTTTCTCACTCTGGACCAGTGTGTCACGTACCATCTTTCCAAAGAGAGTAGAACATCATACGGGACATTTGTAAATGACTCATTGAAGGGCTCCGAGAAGGTACAAAGTTGGAGCCAGGTGTGATGCCTGATGGCAACACCTGCTCCGGCAGCTCTAGAGATGCCCTCAATAACGCGAGATAGAAGCCGCATAGAGGTATTGGCAATGGAGGTGAGGGAGGCCATTCGAGAGGAGAAAACCTTCCTATCCTCAGCCGACATGGACCATGGAGTAGATTTGGCAACCTCCTTCACTAGGTCTTGCTGAAGCCTAATAACGTGTGCCATGTAGTTCAGTGCACATAAAGAGAATGTTGCTGAAGCGTAGACCTGCTTCCAAAAATAGTAGAAAGCCCTAGACTATCGGGTCCGGCGGATGGACCGTGGAGCTCTCCTATGTGAGCTCCTTCTTGGTAGCCTCCACCATGGCATCGATGGGGGATCCCTTTGACCAGTGTGGTTTATCAGAAAAGGCACTGAGGACCTTATCAGGGTGTTTGGGGATAGGCTCCACCATGTCAGGCTCCTTCCACACCTGAGATGTAACAAGATCCACCAGAGGGTCCACGGGAGGGAACACTAAGGAAGTAGAGGGTCCTGCCCCAAATGCCTCCAGGAAAACCAACTCATCACAGTTGGGTTTTTGGGCAGACCATCATCATTCTGCCACAGGATCTCCATGATCTCTCCAAATGAGACATCCTCTGCGGTGATCGGGGGGCCTGCCCTTCCTCCAAGTCAGTGTCCTTCATGAGAGACTCTGGCAGGGAGTCCAAATGTTTCTTTTTACATGTGCATTTTCGAGGAACCTCTTCAGGGAGGGGTCTCTGGGGAGGACTCGAAAATATCCAGCTGTTCCCATGGAGGAAATCCCTGGGGCAGAGAGGCAACAGGCTGTCCCTGAGGTGGCAGGATGGCAGAATCCGGGCCAGAGACAGAGCAAGCCAGGACAGAGTCAGAGGATGAGATCATAAAGGGTCCCGATAGGATCAAGAGAACCCTCTCCATCACGTCAAAGGCAGAAGGAGAATGAACCCCTGGAGCTGCGGCTACGATCGGGTGCATAATCCTCTGGATCAAAGGAGGAGCCGAAGCTGAACCTCCAGGCACCGAGACTGCAAGAGGAAAGCTCGGCTTTGAAAAACTCAGAGACTAAACCACCCCCCTCAGGTCCAGCACCAAGGCTATGGGTCTGCGAGCTGGATGGCTCCGAGCTTGTCGGAGATGATCTGCTCAAGGGAATGGCTATCGTTGAGGTATTAGGTACCGTGGGCGCCGACAACTCGATGCAGAGGGTCCTCAGACCCGAGGACTCCAAAACCAGGGGTCAGATTGGAGAAGGAGTTATCAGGATGAAAGCGGACTGCATGCCGCCACCCCAGAGGGAGAGAGTCAGGCAAGACTCCAATCTGTATTTGCATGCGGATGAACCTTTGCATCATCCTGTCCATCTCAGCTTCAGAGAGGCTGCAGGTGTACCTAGCAGAAGAGGCCAATGACACTGGTCTAGACAGCTGGTGGGGTGAAGCTCACACCGGTGAATGGCTCCGAGACACCTCTGGCTCCCCGGGAGAAGCAAGGGGAATGGAGCTGGGAGAACTCGAGCCAAAGCCCGGGTGAGATTTTGCCAGTGATTTGGCCAAAGAGGGGCAGTTGGGAGACCATTTTCTCATCCTATCCAGGTGTTTACGCTTCTCTCTGTCTCTGGTCCACTTGGTGGGAAGTTGAGTCCTAGAGGCCAGGGCAGAGGGGGGACCAGAAGCGGTCAAAGAAGAAGCTTGGGCCTCCACAATGGGAAGTTTAAGAAGGCCCTTAAGAATAAGTTTATTCCTCCCGTCGATCAATGAGCAGGAGAAATCGAGGTGAGGAACCCCTAAACATGCAAAGCATGGAGTATGGCCATGCACAGGGGAAAGCTTATGGCCACACTCTGTGCATTGTCTGAATCCCGGTTTGGGTGTTTCCACCATGAGGATGGAGAGACAGAACCCAAAGCACTCACACACACGCACACATACACGCACACACAAACACACACACACACACACACACACAGACACATGAGAGCGATATTAGAAGGGGATAGAAGCAGGAAAAGTTTTTTTTTTTTACTAAAGCACTGATGCCTGAGCGCAAAGAGCAAGAAAAGTGAAAGGGGAGAAGAAAAGAACTAAAGATAGGTAGAAAACCCAGAAAAAACTTACCCAAAAAACTGCATAGAGCACGGAGCACAATGCGAACGTTAGACATGACAAATGAGATCTGAAGGGAGGAAGGAGACAGGGGTATTATGAGTAGGCAAGGAGCTTGCAGCTCGGATATGATGCTGGGGAAATGCGGCAGAGTCGGATCTGTCACGGATCTGTGTCCCACATGTTGAAGAGCAAATGAAGACAACTTCAGATGCACTTATATGAAATAGCCTGAGCCACTGATCCACATCTGTACTCAAGGATCTGCAAATATCTGAGGTAATGTTTGGGATAATAAGGGATTGTGGATAAGGGGCAAGCCTGAGCTACAGATCCTAAAGACTGAAAAAGCATCCAAAGTCAGATCTGAGGTTAGATCTGAAAACTATTAGATGAAGAATGGACGAAAAAGACAACATCAGATACCTTGGTAAAATAATTTGTAAAGTACAATTGTGTAATGAAATTTAACTTTCCAATAGATCACTGTTGCAGTAGCCTAAGCCATATGGGGTTGCACTCTGCAAAGAATATGACCAGTCAGACAGCTTTCAAAGCCTCAGGTCACCTTCAATGAGCTCTAACTATTGCAAGGCTCAAGAAGAACTGCAAAAAAAAACAATAGTTGTTAGGGTAACAAAAACTTCAGAGCTTTCATCCCTCAAGAAACAGGCTAGAGTTCTCATAGTAATATGCTAGGGAGAGAGAAACAAACATATAACGATACATCCATACCCTGGCAAGATACTTAGCTTAGAACAAGGGCATAACTACTACAACAGTGATCAATTAGAATATCTACTGTTATGGTAAGTATACTTACACAACTGTAGTCTGTTCAGCATTAGATGAATGTTGCAGTAGCCTAAGCTGAATGGGTAGATCACCAAAGCTTAGGATTATAAAGGCAGGAAGAAGAAACTGAAGAATCCATGAGCCCCTGGAGAATGGTCCTAGCAAAGCTTGTCCTGGACCTTGGAAAGGAATCCAGTTTGTAGTTTTGTGAAAGTATGTACAGAAGAGCAAGTTTCGCTACAATACTTCTAAATTCCACCACTTTCCAAAAACCACAGAAGAAGCCAAAGCCCTGGTACAGTGACCTCAGACCTTGCCTGGAAGTGACTTGTTATGGTAAGAATAGCAGAAAGAAACAGCATGAGACAAATAGCTAGAAATTGTCTACACTGACACTGTTTTATGTTTTTTTCTTATCTATATAGGAAACAAATAGCTGATCAGCCTTCCTAAAGGATTTTGTTCTGTTCAAACAGTATACAAGCTGCCTATGGAGATCCAGAGTATGTAAGATAGCTTCTCCTTTGTTTTTTTAGGCTCTGGAAAGAATATAGGCAGATTGACAGATTGGTTCAAGTAAAATTCTGAAACAACTTTAGGCATAAATTAAGGATTTGATGTCAAGGGAAACCTGTCCTTGTAGAAAATTAGGCAGTGTTGACTCACCATAAGATCTAGTACCTCAGATAATCTTGCAGTAGTCGCAGTATGACTGGCATTTTTTTTTGTCAAATTAATAATCTCAAATCATCCTGATATGCTGGTTTAAATGAAAGATGCATTCATTTTTCAAGCATAGAATTAATATCCCAAGGAGGAGCCATCTGTTTTCTAGGTGGAAATATATGCAAAACCCCTTTCAAAAATTGCTTGTCTTGAGGACAGGCAGAAAGTGGGAATCTATGGGCAGACAAGCAAAAGATAGGCAAAAGACGAATCTTGATAAAAAGTAAGAAAGGCCAGAGAATAACTTTCACAAATATTCTAGAACCAGAGGCATATGAGTCTTCAAAGTGTCCTGAATTCTTAGCATGCCAACATAATTTCCACTTACACATATACATGATTACCTAAGTAGCAGGTTTTGCTGCACATCCTCAGAAAAAAGTGCCTAAACAGTAGCAAAATTGTATTATCCAGGGAGTCAGTTTCAGGTTGGGGTGTATCAAATATCTGTCTACCAGGACTGTTTGAAAAGAATCCAGAAGACAAATTTCATTAATTGCTTTGAAAGGAGGCAAACAGATCTATTTAACTTGTTCCTCATAGTTGGAACAATTCCTGGAATGCCCTTGAATGCAGCTTCTATTCACAAAGATTTGTCCTGATCCTATTCAGTTTATCTGCTCTAATGTTTTGATCTGAAAGAAGGTAAGAAGTTTGAAGAGTCAAGACTAAGCTGAGTTGCTACCTCTCAGTCACTCACAGCAAGTGTGCAAAGGGTGTAAGATCTGGTATCCCTTTTCTGTTTATATATCACATCACTGTGGTTTTGTCTGTGATAACTTGAGCTTGCAAAGGTCCTGGAGACCAGAAATGATTTAAGGACTTTAGAGCACTAAGTACCACAAAATCCTTGTTGACATTTATATGTTTTTGTCCATCCTGCTTGTTCCACAGACCTTACACTTTCACCCCATTTGATACCCCCCAAAGCAAAGTCTGTGGTATCTGTTATGGCTGACTGAGACAGAAGGAGAAGGGGATACCTGGGTTGAGAGATCACTGGTCCACCAACCACAGTAAATCCCTTCTTACAAACTCTGGTGCTAGAATCTGAAAGGATAAAGGGTGTTGATGCGAAGACCAGAATAACCTCAGCTACCAGTGAATTTTTCTCATATGAAGTCTGGCCAAGGAATCGTGATAATCATAGAGGCCAAGGTACCCAAGTACCCTGAGAAATTCCCCTGGCAGATGTCAGTCACTGGCTGAAAAAGCTCAGGAAGTTTTTTTTTTGTGCAGGTCTACTTTATCCAGGGGAAGAAAGACCCTTCCTAAGAAAGTATCTAAAAGACATTCCAGAAAAACTAATCTGAAGGAAGGATGAGAGATGTCTGTAAGTTCACTTGAAACCTCAGGCTGATGATGAGTTTCTTGACATATGTGAGAGAATCTTGAAAACTGGAAAAAAAGAGTCCCCAAATACAAGACAATCATCCAAATAAGGAAAGATGTGAATACCATGAAGTCTGAGTAAGAAATTACTGAATTCAGAGGCATTTTGAAAATACTAATGGGTAAGTTAGAAAGCTGATAGTGTAAACCAGATACAGAAGAAGCTTAATGTATGAAGTCTTTGCAAACTGGTATCCAATGTAAGCATCTTTAAAGTCTAACATTGCCATGAAACTGAGGGAAGGGGGTATGAGAAGCAACAAGGATTGGAGGGATAAGATTTTGAACTGTGGGACCTTGACACAGAAACAGAGAAAGGAGAGATTTAATACTGATTCCCAAGTTACTTCTTTCTTTAGCATAAGAAACATAATTGAATATAAACCTTTGCCAATCTGACGTGAGGGCACTTATTCTGTGACCCCCCCCCGAGGCAACAAGTCCTCCAACACCAGAAAAAACAGAGAAGTTTGTTTTTGGGGTGTGGAGGAATTCTCTGAAAAGGAGGACTGCACTTCCACTGCCATCTGTACCCCTGCTAGATGATTCTCAGAACCTGTATGTTTAAGATGATCTAATGTCACCAAGAAGATGAAGGCTCAAACTGAGGGACAGATTTAAAGGATTGCTGGGGGTGGGATGGGGCTTGAATGGGCAAATTGTTATTCTGCCATTTTGGACTTCCTTAGTTCTGAGATGCTAGCCTCCTTGCCACTGCTTTTTTTAATTTATATCTGAACTTTGTTCTAGACACTTATTTTGCTTCTTCAAAAATGTTCAGAATTAGATTTTTTTGAGTGACTTTAGAAAATAATTCTTAAAAGAGTTGGGTAACCCTTTGAATCAATTTCCCTCTTTCACAGAGTTTTTTAAGAACCTCCTCAGCAGAAGGCCAAACAGAACATCTTTGTCAAGGGACTAATTTAAAATCTCAGCTTTAACATATTCTGGTAAGTTTTGAGAATGTAACCAAGAAATTTTTTTCATAACTGACTCAAAAAGCAGCAGCTCTGGAAACAACATCAGTAGAGTCATAACAACACTTAAAAAACATCTGGTTGCCTGAGAATCAGACACAAGGAATTCAATGAGGTTTTAAGCTCTGAAGAATGAAGGTTAATGGTTAACTTTCTCATTTTCTCAAAAGAAGACAGTAAAACATTTCATGTGTGAGCTTGGCAGTTCAGAATTCTGAAAGTTAAAGTTGCAGAAGAATAATCTTTCTTCCCAATTCTATTATAAGCTTCCCAATCCTAGTCAAAGGGAATGAGGTTAGTATTTACAATATGTTTAGCAGCGTGATGGCATTGATAATCAAGTAACTAAAGGGTCTGATTTGGGTTTAGAAAACAGGTGTTTATGAGTCTATGGTATTCGATATAACCTGTCAGACTATTTGATAATAGGAAGTTGATTGTCATATGTACTGCGGACTCTTTAGAAAATATTCTGTAAAAGGAGTGGCAGAGCAGGCAAAGGAAATTCCAGTTGCAACAAATCATAATACTTCTGCTGGAAGATAGGAATTTCATTCATTTCCCACTGAAACAAATCTTTCTTTTTCCTAAACTATAGCTAAGAAAAAACTCTTTTGGATGAAAATCTGAAAAAAAAAAAACTTTCCTCTAAATCAGTCTTCAGCTTAAAGAAACGTTGGTACTTGCGTATTATCGCAACCACATTTCTCGGCAGTTGCAACCATGCTTTCTCACCAGCACCTTGCTTGTATTATTTATTCCTTCCATGCTCTATAGTGTACGCAGCCTAACAGAGGAATAATCATACAAATGAAATCCCTCTTAGCATAACATTACTGTGTTAAATCATGAAATGCAAATCCATATGACATATTACCACAACCACATTAATTATAATATTGAGTCCTTCGTTTTCTACACAGTCTACGCACCCTTATCAAAATTAAAATGCACACAGCATACTAAGCAAGATGTATTTTCCTTTAATGTTGTTTGCAAGGGGAACCGTACCTATATTCTCTCTTTCCATGATCACATCTAGCTATCTGGGGTTTTGAGGCATAGTGCCAACACCATATCTTTTCAAGTAGTGTTAATCGAAATCTCAGTCTGGAAAGGGTTGATTTGAGGTGTGCACACTTCACAGTAAGCATTTCATTTTAAGTGTCGCAAGTATGTTTCAGTTATCAACTGCATCGCCAACTGTATATTTTAGTTTCACTGATTTTTGCTGTGCAATACCCATGCAAATTACTACAATGATTTTACTAAGTTCTGTTAAGTTACGTCGGGAAAGGATGGTACCCCAGAAGAGGAATTTTTCTGTTACTGCTTTTCCTGTTTTAAGTCCAATGTCATGCAAGACTAATTAGGAGTTTACACACCCCTTTTTACTTGAAGATGAACTCATTTTGCAATCACTTTATGAATTATTGCAGGTTAGAAATGTGGTTGCGATAATACTCAAGTATCGAAACTTTAATAAAAAAAAAAAAAAAGCTACCCTTCCAGTCCCTGTTCATCTGACTAGGAATCTGCATCAGAAATCAAGGGAATTATTTTACTTCTCTATCTGAAGTCAGTAAAGAAACAGGACTTGAAACACTTAAGGCTGAAAGCAATCCTTCAGCAAAAGTCAGCAAGTCTTCCCTACAGGAAAAGTCACATTCTTAACTTTTTGCTTTATTTTCCTTGGAGACTCTCTGGAAAAAGACTGCACTATGGCAGAAGTACTGGCCTGGGAATCAGACTCATCAGCATGGCTACACAGTAAGACATCATCCACTCCATCAGAGACCAGAAAGAGTGGCCCTTCCTTGAATGGTGAGGACAACCTAACAGTTGTAGAGGATGTGTTTAATTCTCAGCTCCCTAGAAATTCTTCTTGCAGACAGATGAAGAAGGAACTGAAGAGACTGATAAATATTCCATAGCTGACTGAAAAAAAAAGAGGCTGAAAGATGGGTAGTGGAGCCTGTATACGTCAGTAAACTTCACAATAGAAATGTTTAAGTCCTGAAGTAAAAATTTCAATGAAAATATATACTAAAAAAGATTTTTTAGACATTTTTTTCACACAAGATGACAGTCCATAAAAATTATGTTTCCTAGCATAAGCTATAAGTAACAAAAAATGTTTTTCTTGAGAAAAAATGATGCAGTGAAAGGTTTCCCCCAGAAGGGTACTTATCTGCCCCACATTGAAGAAGCGTTAGCCAGCAGTCAATTCCATGAAACCCAAAGAAACAGAGCAATGCAATCTGTGAAGTGTTTGTTATCCTAACCAATGCTTTTATGAGGTTCTCCTCAAGCCCTAAAGCAGTTAGGGTGTTTGGAAGGTGCCCTAAAGCTTTGAAAATTGGTTGGCTGGTCATATCCTTGACAGGATGTAATCCATACAGTTTCAGCTGTTGCAACAGTGATCTAATGCTGAACATGTATTGCACAACAGTATTGTTTGAAATATGGTGCAATGATTTAATACCACGAGCATACTGTAAACCACTGCAAATTTACCAGTCCTAACAAAATTTCATACAGGACAACAAGACTACCAATGCCTCTGGTGCAAATTTCCAATTATAACCAAACATTCTTTGCTTTCTTACAGAACAAAACAGGAAGAGAAAGAAAAAAATCCACATTCAGAAGTAGGTGCTCATGCAAATGAGGGAGGAAATTAGTATATTAAAAATATACAATGCATCATAAAAAGGAACAATGGCAGAGCTTGTAGTTATACCACTGAAAGAGGAGCATAAAAATTAAAATTACTACCAAAAATTTAAAGAACCTCTTCATTCATGCTACTGAGTGCTTGAAACAACTGAAAATGCATTTTATAAGACTGCACAGCAGGTTTGTTTACTGCCAGAAGCACAAAAACAACTGAAAAAATGTTTCATTATAACTAACTTTAAGCAGGACAAGGCGTGCTCTCAGTAGACCTTGCAACTAATTCACCTCATCTACAATCCAGAAGCTCTGCAGGTTCACTAGCATATAGTAGCACAGACTAAAAATCATAAAAGAAACAAAGAAAAAAGTGGAAGCAACTACATCTTTCCCACTGCAGTCTCTCTACAAACTTTTGCCAATTACACATCCCTCACCCACAAATCCATTAACTACTTTCTCTGTCCCACTCTTCACACTCAAACCTCATTCATAATACCTATATGCACTGCCCTGCCTCTCTGTTCTTTATAACTGAAGACTAGTAACAAATCTATAGATCTACATTCATTAAACTTAAAGAAATTAAAGCTATGTACTTACCACAATGGTACAAAAGCATGATCTATACTCATGGTGTTCAACCAACATAACTAAGACCAGAGGAGGACTTAGGTGCCTCAGTAAGTAAAATTTTAAGTCTTCCTTTTTAGCCTTATGTGCTATATTTGTAAATACTCTGTTGAGCACCTATTTGCAACTGATTTGGATTGTTGATTTCTGAATTTTGTGTAGACTTTAACTGAGCTTTTCTTTATGAAATTCCACTGAAAAGGGCTTTACCCATTTATACCAGTTGCAATCTTCAAACAGTGCTAAATAAATAAAAATAAACAAATCTTGATGTTGATTACTGCTTCTACTCAACTCTAGTGTCCTGCTCAGATGTGAAGAACAGGCACCAAAAATAGTCTACATCCAAAATAAAAGCAGAAATCAATATCTTGCCCTCCAAATGCTGAGGGAGATGGTAGGTATGATGAAGATAATGGACAAGGACCACACCGATCTATCATTATGGTAAAAAAGAAGTTATGTACTCACCATAACGTTCCATCTGAGTAGTTATACTTTATTTTTCTGCAACCTGTGGGTATACGGATCCGTATAGGATCCGAGCTGGCAACTTTTTTTCTAGCATTTGCTCCAAGCTCCGAGCTCCTCCCCTTACCCATAATGCCCTACCATCTCCTATCTTCCCTCGGATCGAGTTTGCTGTAACTAACAACATATATGCAACTCAATCCAATAACCAACCAGAAAACAGGATAAGGTCCGGGGGATGGAGGGAGGGAATGTTGCAGAAAAATGAAGTATAACTACTCAGATGGAAAGTTATGGTGAGTACATAACTTCTTTATCTGAAGTAGTTAACTTCATTTTATCTGCAACCTGTGGGACAGAGTCCCCAGCTACTCTGATCCTGGGAGGCCCTTATGGAAGGATATTCCTGAGCACCGCAGAGCCAAAGGATGCTCTACCCCTCAAAATCAGATCCAATTTGTAATGGGAAATAAAGGTATGTGAATTGGCCCATGTCACTGCTGCACAAATATCATCCAAAGGTGAACCTCGCTCGCCTTTGAAGACTGGGAGTTCGCTATCTGAGCAATGTGGCCCCTGAGATGTAAAATCCTGTCTGAAGTTAGGAATACCTTCATCTGCAAAGTGTCTAACCGTGCCCCAATGAAGTCTAGAATTTGTACTGGTTGCAAATGGGATTTGTGAACATTGACTGTAATTCCCAGTGAGTCTGCTAATTGAATGAAATAATCTCCAGCCAGACACAAGTGATGCTTGTTCTGCGCAGCGAAGAGCCAGTCATCCAGGTAAGGAAACACCTGAATACCCCTGAAGCCTCAGGTGGGCCGCTACAACTGCCATTACCTTGGTGAACACCCTGGAGGCTGTGGTGAGATCAAAGGTTAGGGCCCTGAACTGAAAGTGACTGGCTCCCAGCCGGAAGCTCAGAAACCTCCTGGAGCTTCTGTGTATTTTGATGTGGTAGTAAGCATCCTGAAGGTCTAACGGGCTCATCCTGTCGCTCTCTCGGAGATAAGGTAGAATGGACTGTAGAGTGACCATCTGGAATTTTTGTTTTGCTACCGACAGGTTTAATGTGGGCAGGTCTAGTATGGGCCTGAGGTCCCCCGTCTTTTTTGGCACCAAAAAGAACCTTGAGTAGATGCCTAATCCGGACTGATCGGGGGGAACCTTTTCAATGGCTCATTTGATAAGCAGCTTTGAAACCTCTAAGGCTGCAGCCCCCTGTGAGCGGGTGGAACATCCAGGAGGTGTCTTGTAATGTTTGGAGGGGCAATGAAAGGAATAGAGTAACCTCTGGATATTATCTGAAGAACCCAGCGATCTGTCGTAATGAACTCCCATGCCATTGGGTGTAAGAACAATCGTCCCTCGATTGCCTCCAGAGTAGGACAGACGGGCAACTCCTCAGGGCTGCTGACCAGGTCTATCAGAAAAGGGTTCCCTAGACCCGAAATTCCTGGGGACCCCTCTACCTCTGGGTCGGCATCGATCTTGTCCCCCTCTGCCTCTAGGGGAATAGTTGTCCTGAGAATCTCGGGAAAACTGAGATTTTCGGAACCACATCTTCTTCTGCCCTCTTTGATTCCTAGAGAAGGACCGCTGAGGGTTAGAGAAGCGGACTCCGATGGCAGACAAAGTCTTCCCGTCCTTTTCGCTCTGAACCAGTGTGTCACATACTGTCTTCCCAAAGAGGGAAGAGCCATCGTAGGGAGCGTTGATAAACGACTCCTTGAAAGGGTCCGCGAACTGACACAATCTGAGCCAGGCATGACGCCTCATGGCTATGCCTGTTCCAGCCGCTCTAGCTGCTCCTTCCATGGCGTGGGAAAGTAGACGCATAGATGTATTCGAGACCGATTTCAGAGTAGACATTTTCGCCAAAAACAGCTGTTTGTCCTTCGGTGATAAAGACTCTGGGGGAGACTCAGCGAATTCTGAAGCAAGGTCTCGCTGAAGTCGAATCATGTGTGCCAAATAATTCAGCGCACAGATAGAAAAAGTCGCTGAAGAGTATACGCGCTTCACAAACCTATCCACTGACCTGGACTCCTTGACTCCTTGTCTGGAGGGTGGACTAAGGAACTCTCCTGTGCTAGTTCCTTCCTTGTGGCCGCTGTGATCAACATAGCATCAACTGGGGCTCCTTTCGACCAGGGTTGTCTATCCAAAGGAGGAGATAAGACCTTTTCAAGACGTTTGGGGATGGGCTCTATGGTGTCGGGCTACTTCCATGCCCTCGTGGTGATGAGGTCCACTAAGGGGTCTGCTGGTGGGGGCACCCAGGAAGTAGATGGACCCATGCCAAAGGCCTCCAGGAACACTGACTCATCCCCAGAAGGTTTTGGGGTTGACCAACCTCCCCTCTGGCGGAGGATTTCCATAATTTCTCAAAAGGAGACGTCTTCGGGAGGTGACCTGGGGGAACCTTCTCCTTCATCTAAGTCAGTGTCAGTGGTGTGGGACTCGGGGGAGTCCAGGTGCCTCCTCTTGCACTTGCGATGGCCCTCTTTAGTGGGACTTTCAGAAGGGGATCCGCGAGCTGCAGGGGTTTCCTCGGGGAAAATTACCTGGGGATGCTCTGGCACGGGCTGTCCCTGAGACAGGATGAAGGGATTCATCGCCAAACCCAGGGGGCCTGGGTGGTATCCGAAGGAATGGGCTGGGGTCTCAATCCCTGGGAGAGAACCCTCTCTACCACTTCGAAGGCCGAAGGAGAAGTCCTCCCCGGATCCGAAGCAGGGACCGGGGCCGATGACCGGGTAAGCCTGAGGTCAGAGGGAATGGATCGGATCTGAAGGGTCGGAGCCGAAGAACCCATTCCCCTGGGTCCGACTCCCTGTCCGCGGCTCCGAGAGCCACTCAGATCTGACCAGGTCGGATCCGAGGAACTCAAGGTAACAGCCGGAGTCAAGGTTGGAGGAACCGTTGGCGGTGAGCTACCAGCTCTGAAGAACCTCAGATCCAAAACCCCAAAGCCGAAGCACAGATCGGGGAAGGAGAGATAGGGTGGAAAAAGGGCATGGAGGTCGCCCCTCCAGAGGGAGAGGGACCTGTCAAGACTCCCATCCGAATTTGGGTCTGAAGAAGTTTCCGCATCTTCCTGTCCATATCCATTTCTGATAGGCTCCAAGTCGACTTCGAAGAGGCCACCGACTCGGATCTGGCTGGTCTGCGCAGAGGGGTGGAGGGCCTCGGGTCCGAAAGTTCCAATGACTCCGGTGAGAAACGTGGTGACTGGAGCAGAGGAGAAACAGGCCTCTTGGTCTTGGATGGAGGGCTGAGAAAGAGCTCCCTGTCTGGGCACCTCTTGTGATGCCAGTCTTTCTTTTTCTCCCTCTCTTCTCTGCGTCTTTCCTTCTCTTTATCTTTGTCAGTCTCGCTGACCGAAGATCTGTCCTTAGAGGTCCCATCTCCAGACGAAGAGGGAGGTTGAGTCCCTGTCTGGGGGGGGGGGTGTACTTGAGACCGAGGCCGAGGCAGAATCCAGCATGGCAACTGGGAGAAGGCCTTTGGTGACTAGCTTGCCCTTATGATCCCTAAGGTCCCTGGGTTTGAAGCCTGAACAAATAGCACACTGGATGGATAGATGTGCTACTCCTAGACATATCACACACAGAGTGTGACCATCAGCAAGGGAAAGCTTATGGCCACACACTGTACATTTTTTTGAATACAGGCTTTGGCTGATCAGCCATAGTCCTGCATTCAAAAGTAAGGATACTACCTTCCCACAAAAAACCACACACACACACAAGTAGGGGAAGGGTGGGCCTGAGAACTATTCTACTACCAACAAAACGTTTTTTTTTTTTACACTAACGACCAACGCGACTAATAAAGAAGGGAAGGAAGGGTAATCCTACACAATCACACTAGATATAGACAAAAGTTTCCACTTACTATCCCTTTTATAGCTCAGAGCAAAGGAGACCATGATGCACACTACTGGTGCGTCAAACAAGATCTGAGGGAAGATAGGAGATGGTAGGGCATTATGGGTAAGGGGAGGAGCTCGGAGCTTGGAGCAGATGCTAGAAAAAAAGTTGCCAGCTCGGATCCGTATACCCACAGGTTGCAGATAAAATGAAGTTAACTACTTCAGATCAGATATTCATACCCGTCATGGTCCAATCCATCATTGTCAACCAGTACGATAAAGTCCTTTAGCTAATCATCCTTAGCAGGCATCACAAAAGCATACATGTTATGATTGTGACGGGGCTTCAAAAATTCTACAGAAAAGCAGAAATCAGTACCTACTACTCCACAAGTTAGGGGGAGGGAGGAGGAGGACAAGTATGTTGAAGATGACGGCCATCAATCATGCAAAATTATCATCATTATGGTAAGCACATATTCATAAATGTCATGATCCAGTCCATGATCTTCAACCAGTAACACAGTGTCCCCCAGCTGATCCTCTTAGGTGGCATCACAAAAGCATACCAGTTATGACTGTGTCCCCAAACAAAGACCTAGACTTTAAGATCACACCAAACTTACAATGTCTTGCAAAAGTATGCAGAGAATCCTCACTCCCCAGTTTAGAGGAATGTAACACTAACTTCTAACCAGGTGACCAAGCCTAATTAGCAGATTGGGTTCTTGAAGAGTGGGTTGGGAGTGAGTTTCATTTTGCTGGTTCACCCAATCTTGAATGGAGGAACAAATTTCTGTTTGAGATTTGTCATGTCCTAGCTGACAGGGGTGATGGTATAATCTCAAAACAGGTTGCCATTTGGAATTTGGTATTATAGGGGACGAGACTGGAGCTAACTGATCATACATGTGGTGAGGCGAGTGTTATCAGTAACTGCCAGTTGGGACATTAAAAAAAAATACTCTAGCATGCAGGACAGTATGTGTGATGTTACCATCTGCTCTGCTCCAATCTACTTTCCCTTCCCTAACTGTCACTAGTTTGATCCCAGGGGAGTTAGCACTTGAGATAGAAAGATAAAAATGTAGTATTAGGAAAAGATACAGAACAGCTGGTGGTCAGATGGATGGCATACAAAGAGTGGGGGACAAAAATAATAAAAAAAAAACTATGCAGGAAACCCAAAACACACCTGAACAAATATAATCATAAATTGATGTATTTGTGGAAAATGCCACCGAGGCATTCACTGCCCTGCTTGAACATGATTAATAATTAAAATGCAAATATTTGCTGTAGTCTTAATAACAAAACGTGATACCTTCTGAAAGCCATCTGGACTATGTAACTCACACACTCTGTAGCTAAGTTTACCAGAAGAAAGAGATGCACATATCTGATCATCTTTACAAATGGATTTGGTTCTGTCAACATAAAATCTCAACTCCCTGTGCATATCCATTCAACTGCTCCTCCTCTCCCAGTTCCAAATTATCCATTCCATATTATATCAACCTGCTTTCTGCCCCAACTTATCTACTATAATTTCCAGCTACACTCCTCCTAGGACTCACAGAAGCTCTGACTAAGAACTACTATAAATACATAAACCTAAGAACAAAATAGGCTGCAACCTGTACAGTTACAATCCAACCATAGCTTGGAATAAACTTCCCCTGGACATTAGTGTCCTCACCAAAACTCAGGAATTTTAAATCTGCCACTAAAGAATATCTGAAATTCCAATGGACTTGCCACTGTACCTATCCACCATAATTCTGGCTAGCTATCCTAAGACAACCTATTAGCCTGTCTGGTACTGGGAATTTCTGAGATATGGTATATCTAAACTGTTCATCTTCTAAACAAATACTCAACCTATACACTGTAATACTTTCTTTACTGTCTTTGTCTTTTATCAACTATTGAAATCCTGAAAAATGGTTACTTACTGTTCAAAACTATGACTGTACCTTACTATCAATAATGTATATGTCTGTACATATAAATGTACTTCTGTAAAAACGAATGTCTTTCAGCTTTTCCCGGTTAGGGGTTGCCACAGCAGAATTCCGGTCCGCTAATGACTGGCAGTGGATTTTTACGGTGCAGAGTTGCCAGCCCGACACCCAACCTTCAAAGAAGGCACACCCATTCACGCACGCACCTACCTGCATGTCTTTAAACGTCACTCGACCGCAGGGAGGACATGCAGACTCCACACAGAAGGCGCTCCAGCCGAGAAGCGAATGGGTGAACCTCTTGCTGTGAGGTGACAACGCTAATTGCTGTATATATCAAAAATGTATTATACCTATAACTGTCATTTTTTTCTATTAAAATTAATATGTATTTGGAGATTTTCTCTTCGGGTCTCTGCTGAAAAAGGGCTATTCAGCTCAGATGGACTAACTCAGTCAACAAATGTAAAATAAATAAATGTACAAGCTACAGTAGCAGTATGAATGGCAACTGCACCATAGGGCGGGTGGGTGGGGGAGTCCTGCAGTGCCTGCAGATTGAAGATGACTGCCCTAACCTCTAAGACAGTACAGTAGAACACATTGTCTTCTGTTAAAAACCACATACTTTTTGCATTGACTCCCATCGAAAATACCCCCCTAGGGCAGATGTATTCAGGGTGATTGTCACTAGTGGAATAAGAAGGAAAATGAGTCAGCCCAGTGTAATACTGGGTATGTGAAGCCACCATCACAAATGCTCCCTACATGTTTTGGAAATTTAGATCTGGCCTGACAGGATAGCCATGCATTAAGAGCACTAGTCTTTGAGGTCCGCATCTGCATGAGTTTGAGTGTCCATTGAAGGGCCAGCATGTAAAACCAGGCATGATATACAAAAAGCTGCTGAGGCAGACTAGGGGCAAAAGTTGGAAAACTGCCTTCTGAAATGTAGCTGTCATATGTAATGGAAGATAGGTTTTGATGTATACTGCTCAGCTGACATACTATAAATGTGAGATTCTGAGAATGCTCCATCTGGGACTTCAGATGTTCACCATGACTACCAAAATCTGGAATAACTAGAAAGAGAGACTCACTGGTCAAAACTATAGACTCTAGGAGTGATTAATAGTCAGTTGTATATGCATGGGAATACCTTGACCACTTCCAGCTTCTAGTCTACCACAATGACCAGCATATATTTGTTAAATACCCTGGGGCTGTGGTGAGATCATATGAAAGTGATTGACGTCTTCTTAGAGGTGAAGTTACCTCCTGGACACCTCAGTGATCTTTATGTGGAGACATATGTCTTGGCCCAAACAATGCAGTTGGCCCTTCTAGGAAGAAATCCCACTGTGTTGAAGTTTTCTGAAGCTGCTTTGGTGGCTTCCTTCTGGATGTCAACCAAAGGAGGATCCACCAAGGAAGGCTGCTGAGTAGTTCTGCAGACCTTCTGGAGCCTGTTCTAGGTGAGTGCAGGAGCGGCCTTAGGTCAACTCGTGCCCTAGGCAAAAGGGCACCATGGTGCCCCCCCACCACACTACCGGTGCCCCCATCCTAGTCTACCTACACCAAATAAATACTGGAAAAGTGCATCCCTGCTACAGCAGCGCCCTAGGCGGCCACCTAGTTGGCCTATACCTAAGGCTGGCTATGGGTGAGAGTAACAGGTCAGTGGACCATATCCCCTGCACAAGCATATTCTTAGGTATTCAAGGAAGTTGGCACCCTAATGGCCATTAACATCTTCCACAACAGACTTCCTAAGGGAATCCAGGTATGTAGATTCAAACTGGCCCTTACAGTGTCTCCCTGGGGGAAAAGAATCTTAACAGTAGGAACCCTCTTTGGGAAAAATGATCTGATGAAGGGCTCTACGTGGACTGTTTTTTTTTCTGACATGCTGCAGACAGACATGTTGAAAGGCTGAGGGCTCAATAGCAGACTGTTCCAACCCATAAGCTATCAGCATTGCTGCTTGAAAATACAGCATCAACAGGAACCATTTCAAGGATATCGCCTGGTACCGTGGCAGCATCTGGAGTTTCTTTAACACTGGAAAACCCTGCTAAATTAGTCCTGACATCAGTGTCGAAACAGCTAGTATTAACACCAATACTGAGAGCCCCGGTGTTAGTAGGAAAAACTCTAAGGAGATCCCTAATGTTGACAGTATAGACAACAAGCCATATGGTGCTAAAATCAACACTGGAGAGCTCAGTATTGATAGTGGCCAAAATGATGTGATCAGCACTACTGGGACAGGAGCTATATCAAATTCAGGACCCGTACCAAATCTAAATCCTGTAGTAACACACCTGAGCTGAGGGCAGAATCAAGATCCCTGGCTCTAAACTGATGCATCATGGGAAGGGGTACCAGAATACTAAGAAAGGCAGCAAAAGGGGCAGATCTTGGAATCAAGCTCTTAGAGCAGAGGAACCACTCCTGCTTGATTGTCCAACCACTGCAGGTATGCCCCACTACTGAATTAAGGAATTTTGACAAGAGAGAGGCCATGGAGGGGGATTGGTCAACTGCCTCTGGAGAGAAAACCAGGATTACCTTGGTTAAGATAAACATCCAACCCAAAGGGCAAAAAGGTCACACACAGAAACCATTCAGTAAAGAGTGATGGAAAAAACAATCTTTTAACATCTTTCCTGTTTAGAATTATATTCACTGATGGGATTATTAGGTAATTCAACATAAACATAATCATTACACAACAAATCATAGTTCATTTAGCTTTTTTGGAACATGTAGGCTTATTCAGCATTTTAAAAAGAACTCCAAATATGTAACCTCTCACATTATTAAGTAACACCAATCAGTATTGTGAATTGATAAAACTAAACAATTCAATCATGGATATATTCGGAGTACGGAAGGCTTTTTTACAACAATCAATCTCAGCTGAAATTTGGTCTGGGAAGCCATTACTAATATGGGAGGAGAGGATCCCTTTCTTCTTCTCATCTTTTTTTTTTGCACTCACTCCTCATATTTTTTATTTTGGTAAAAAACTTTCTTCAGAAGAAGAAACTTGGGGAAGGCTTTTTTTGCTTTTTACTTATTATTTTCTATTCAAGTGTCATATTTTGAGATTTAATTTTTGTATCGTTGGAATTTTTCAGAGAAGTTGGTGTTTTATCACAGATATATTGATGATTTAATTTTTCTAAGGGTTTTCATTGTGTGATAATTTAAATCTCCTGCAATGGATGCCCTTGGGATATATGTAAATGACCCCTTATGGACATCAGGTTTCATGCAGTGCACAATGGTATTGAATGTCCATGATTTTTGTGCTTTAGCTAAACCCAATTTAATTAATTGTTTCTAATTGATTAAGCTATCCACTTATGCTGTGGTACAGTATATAAGATACAGCTTTTGCCTTGTGATTATTCCTTGAAGAAGCGTTCTGCGAGGTCAATAAACTGTTGCATGCATGTCCACAGCCAGTGGGATTTGGCTTTATTTGCCTGAATTAAACCAGAAAGACACAAAAAGTAAAAATTGTCATGGACATTCAGAAGCCATGTAGTGACATCCTCAAGGGGTCATTTGTATATATATCCCATGAGCCTCCATTACAGAAAGTTTAAGGTTTTACATAGTGAAAACTCTAGCAAGGCTGGGTTCTTCCTGCACTTTTTACTGGTTGGTCAAGACAAAGCCACAAAAATGCTTTATACTGCCTTGAGGAGGCCTTTCTGAATCATTATGAAAGGACAAAATGCATATAGGAGGACCAGAGTTCATAGAAAGGAAAAGTTGTCCATACTTTACTGTGACGAATAATGGAGCAAAGAGTATGAAGTTGACTGCTGAAGTGTGTTGCAAGCACCAACATCTCTGGCAGGCACCACTGTTTTGTTAACTGCTGAAATATTAAAGGGTACACTTTCCATCTGTGTGCAGGGCTCCCATTAAAGGGACAAGTGGGAACACTGTCTCAAATCCAGATGCAGTTGGGGAGTAAATGGCGGTATAAATGCATTCCTATTGCAGAATGCATTAAAATGTGGTGGTTTCTGTTTTGTTTTTAATAAGGAAAAACATACTTGAATCCCCTAAACAATATAACCTTTGTAGCTGCTTACATTTTCTATTTTGTGCAGCCCCTTCTGGTTGCTATGATAACATCACATGATTGGTGCTCAGAAGGACTGCTAACTGCTTAGTTGTACAGTCACTGTAAAGGAGTTTGTGGCAGAACTGTTCGTTAGTCAAGCTAGTGATGGTGAACCTATGACACTCGTGTCAAAGGTGACACATGCCACAACGCTTTGGGTGACACACCAGCAATCACCAACACCAGAGTTATCAAAGATACTGCTTTTGCATTTGTTGCTCATGTGAGGTTCACTGAACTATTTTGTGCCTGAAGCTTTTGACACACCAAACCCAAAAGGTTCGGCATCACTGAGCTAGACAGCAAGTCAGACATACTTTTTAGCAAAAACAAAAATTCTTTTGAAGTAGGAGAATAAGATAACTGAGCAAAAGTATGTGGGTGATTTTTTTTTTTAAATCATACTTCAACACAAAGGGGAGAGAAATTCAACTCAGTAAGATAGTACAGCTGGGTACGCAAATGTACCATAATAGTACATGTTCATATGATTACTGCTGCAGTAGCCTTAGCTATATGGGTAACATCCTGTCAAGGATACAACAGCCAATCAGCTTCCCAAGCTTCAGGGCACACTCCACCCGCCCCAAATTGTCAGAGCTGACTAAAAGATAAGTTTGGGTGCCAAGTCTTTCAGAGCTTTCCTGCCAGCAGAAAGAGGGAGACTGAGCCCTGAAAGGACAATGCTAGGAAAAACAAAAAGTAAATAATTATATCCTGGCATAAATAGCACAACAAAAAAAAGGAAGGGGGGTGGAAGGAGGGAGTGGCTACTTCAGAAGGGATCAACTGAACATCTATTGTTATGATAAGTTTACCACACAACTGCACTGCGCTCCTCCTACTGATCACTGCTGCGGTAGCCTTAGCTATATGGGTAGATTATCCTAGCTTACTAAATTTGACAGGTGGAAGGAATGGTGTCAAGGAGCCCTTTGAGAATGGTCCTAGCAAAGGCTGACTTGGAACTAGACAAGGAATCAAGCTGAAAATGATTTGTAAAAGTACATATACAAGACCAAGTAAGCAGCTTCTAAAATACTTCTAAAGACCAACTCTTTCCAGGATACCATAGATAAAGCCAAGGCCCTAGAAGAGTGGGTCTTGACCCTGCCTGGAATAGTTTTGTTAGGAGTATAAGAAATGGTAATAATCTTAGACAACAATTTGGAAATAGTCTGTTTTGATACAGGTTGTCTCTTCTTCTTACCTTCACAAGAAATGAACACTTGATGAAAAGATCTGAAAGATTTAGTACTGTCATGACAGTACCCGAGTTGTCTGTGGACATCCAAGGTTTGGACCATCTTTTCTCCTTAATTTTCAGGTTCAAGTAAGAAAATGAAGAGCTGGATAGTTTGTCTTAAACTTGAAAACCAATTGAGGCATAAAAGAAGGATTAGTTCTCAAAAAAAAAAAAAAACTGTACATGTAGATTATGAGATATGGTTACTCACCAGAAAAGCAGTGACAGCAATTAGTAAAACTGGTTTTCATGTTAAAAACCTCAAGTCACCCAGGTCAGCTGGTTCAAATGGAGGAAGTGATAGCATCTCTGACATAAAATTAAGATCCCAAGGAGGGGCCACTGGTTTACCTGGGGGCCAGTTTTGCAAAACCCTTTTCAAAAATATCTTGACACAAGAATGCCTTGAAAGAGGAGGATCCATGGGCAGATCTGCTGAAATGACCGACAAATAAACCTCGACAGAGGAATAAAAAAGGCCATAGGATAGTAACTCACACAAATACTGTAAAACCAGAGAACAACTAGCCCTGAATGGGTGCTGGTTAAGCTGTTGGCACCAGTTAGAAAACCTTTTCCATTTGCTAATATATGATTTTCCAGTAGCAGGATTTCTTAACTCTACTGGTACTTGCTGCACGTCCTCAGTAAGCATGTGCCTAAAAGGAATTAAGTCCTCACCATCCAGGCAGTTAAATGAAGTTCAGTGATAGGGTGTTATCAAACACTCTTGTTCATATGAGAGTAGATACAGTCTGTAAGGAAGCTTGTGGTTAATTGCCCCTTGCCATTTCAAAAAGAAGCAAGAACCAGGGTTGCCTGGGCCAGGACAGAATCACCACAAAGATCCCCAAGATCAAAACTACCATGCTTATTAATGGAATGAGGTAAAAGCATACAGGAACATTCCTGTCCAAGGGATATGAAAGGTATCTGTCCCCATCTATCCCCAAGGCCTTCACGCATAGAGTCCTGAACAGAATCTTGCCAGTTGACTGTTCAGACAGGAGGCAAAGAGGTCAACATGAGGAGCTTGCCAGAGATGGAGCAAATCTTGGAAAAAACCCTGATCTAGTTTCCATTCATGAGGGTCTGCCCTTGTCTTGCTTAGCTTGTTTGCCACAGAAGTTTGCTCTGATGGAATGTAGGTTGTCTGAAGAGAGAGATTGTGCCGTGAAGATAGATCCCAAGCATGGTTAGTCTGCAAAGGAGACATGACCTGGTTTCCACCTGCTTGCTGATGTACTACATTACTGTGGTATTGTCTGTAACAATTTAATGAGGTCCTACGAACCACAGATGATTCAGAGAGTGGAGTTTCTTGATTAGGGCAAGCATCTCTTGGATATCTTTAGGTGCTTGCATCTGTCCTTCATTTCCCACACACCAAGCACTTTTCTCTCTCCTGAAAGTACTCCCCAAGCAAAGTTCAAGAGGTCTGTGGTAACTGACTGCTTTGCAACAGGGAAGGAAAAGGAGACACCTAGATTTAAGGATATCTGTTGTCTCCACCAAATGATTTCTCTTCTGACAAACCTGGTACTTGAAAAGACAAAGGGTGCTGGTGCTAAGACCAAAGCAACTACAGATACCAATGTATCTTTCTCATGTGGAGTCTTGCCAGGGGTATCATGAGAATCATAGAAGCCATGAAACCCATAATCCTGAGGTATTCCCTTGCAGTGACTGAAGTTGGATTGCAAAAGCTTAGAAACAGATCTAGATATAAACCTGTTTTTTTCCTGTGGAACAAAGGCTCTTTGAACTGAGTTGTCTAGTCAACATCCTAGGAACACAATTCTGTGTGAAAGAGTCAAGAAAAACTTTTAAATGTTCTCTTGGACTTGGAATCCCAGCTTGTGTAAGAGATCTTTCATCCAAGAGAGAGATTCATGACACTTTACTTACCATAAATGTAGATGTTCGAGTGTATTCACTGTTGCAGTCATCACATTTGGGTTATCTGCCTGCAGGTAGCCCTCAGCTGGCCTGAATACCAGTGTCTTTGGATTTCTGCGTCAGATACTGTCTCCTCTTCCATGACGTCAGGTCATCAGGGGTTTAAAACATGCAGCCGACACCATTACATCAGTTTTTCTTGCCCCAGATGTCAGGTGCCCCCACAATAGGAAACAATTAAATGGTATGGTAATCCCACATCAAAAAGCAAATACACAAGAAAAAATAAATATACCAACCAGAAAGAGAGGTAGAGCCCAGGGAAGTCAGGGGGCTGGAGGAAGGGTAACCAGGACTGCAACAGTGAATACACTCGAACATCTACATTTATGGCAAGTGTACACAACTGTACTATGTTCTTCGTGTTTCACTGTTGCAGTTATCACATTTGGATCGATTCCCAAAGCTAAGGAAGGGAGGAGGAACTTAGAGAATTAGGGCCAGCTATTAATCCCTGCAACACTACAGTGGCAAATCCAGCTCTGGATTTACAAAAGATAGGCAAGTGGTAATGCTTGGTGAAGGTATGTACAGAGCTCCAGGTGGCAGCTTCTAGGATGTCCCTGGTAGGGACCCCTCTGAGAAATGCCGCAGAGGTAGATGCAGCCCTGGTGGAATCCCCTGTGGGGTAGGTTTTCCGTGGTGCTTGTAGCAGAAATGAATGCAATGGGCTATCCATTTTGAAATGGTTTGCTTTGAAATGGCCTTCCCCTCTGCCCCTGCAGCAAAGCTAACTAGCAGCTGCTCAGGTTTTCTGGTAGGCTTAGTCCTGTCCAAATAGAATCTAAGTTGTCTGTGCACATCCAGAGAGTGCAGTATTCGTTCCCCTTTGTTTTGTGGATTAGGGAAAAAAGTAGGCAAATGAATGGACTGATTTAGGGCCACAGAAGACACCACCTTGGGCATAAAAGAAGGATTAGTCCTCAGGAAAACCCTGTCCGCATGGAAGATAATGAAGGGTTCCACTACCATGAGGGCCTGTCATTTAGGCACTCTTCTTGCTGAAGTGATGGCTAGAAGGAAGGCTGTTTTTCAAGAAAGGAATTTCAACTCTGCTGTAGCAGATAGTTCAAAGAAGGGAAGAGTGAGCTTTTCCAATACAAAGTTAAGGTCCCAGGCTGGAGTGGGAGCTCTCCTGGGGGTCTTAAATTTTTGGCCCCTCTAAGGAATTGCTTTAGCAAGGGGTGAGAGAAGAGGGGTGGCTCAGTATTATAATGTGCTGAAATGGCAGAGGCATGAATTTTAATAGACGAGAAGGATAGGCCCCTGTGGAGCATGTCTGTTAAGTACTGTAGAATATGAGGCCATAGGATAGTAACTCACACAAATAAAACCAGAGAACAACTAGCCCTGAATGGGTGCTGGTTATGCTTTTGGCACCAGTTAGAAAACCTTTTCCATTTGCTAATATATGATTTTCCAGTAGCAGGATTTCTTGACTCTACTGGCTCAGTAAGCATGTGCCTAAAAGGAATTAAGTCCTTACCATCCAGGCAGTTAAATGAAGTTCAGTGATAGGGTGTTATCAAATACCCTTGTTCATATGAGTGTAGATACAGTCTGTAAGGAAGCTTGTGGTAATTGCCCCTTGCCATTTCAAAAAGAAGCAAGAACCAGGGTTGCCTGGGCCAGGACAAAATCACCACAAAGATCCCCAAGATCAAAACTACCATGCTTATTAATGGAATGGGGTAAAAGCATACAGGAACATTCCTGTCCAAGGGATAGGAAAGGTATCTGTCGGCAAGGCCTTCACGCATAGAGTCCTGAACAGAAGCTTGCCAGTTGACTGTTCAGACAAGAGGCAAGAGGTCAACATGAGGCAGAGATGGAGCAAATCTTGGAAAAAACCCTGATCTAGTTTCCATTCATGAGGGTCTGCCCTTGTCTTGCTTAGCTTGTTTGTCACAGAAGTTTGCTCTGATGGAATGTAGGTTGTCTGAAGAGAGATTGTGCCGTGAAGATAGATCCCAAGCATGGTTAGTCTGCAAAGGAGACATGACCTGGTTTCCGTCTGCTTGCTGATGTACTACATTACTGTGGTATTGTCTGTAACAATTTAATGAGGTCCTAGGAACCACAGATGATTCACAGAGTTGACTGTCTTGATTAGGGCAAGCATCTCATTTGATATTTATGTGCTTGCATCTGTCCTTCATTTCCCACACACCAAGCACTTTTCCCTCTCCTGAAAGTACTCCCCAAGCAAAGTTCAAGAGGTCTGTGGTAACTGACTGCTTTGCAACAGAGAAGGAAAAGGAGAGACCCAGATTTAAGGATATCTGTTGCCTCCACCAAATGATTTCTCTTCTGACAAACCTGGTACTTGAAAAGACAAAGGGTGCTGGTGCTAGGACCAAAGCAACTACAGATACCAATGTATCTTCCTCATGTGGAGTCTTGCCAGGGGTACCATGAGAATCATAGAAGCCATGAAACCCAAAATCCTGAGGCATTCCCTTGCAGTGACTGAAGTTGGAATGCAAAAGCTTAGAAACAGATCTAGATATAAACCTGTTTTTTTCCTGTGGAACAAAGGCTCTTTGAACCGAGTTGTCTAGTCAACATCCTAGGAACACAATTCTGTGTGAAAGAGTCAAGAAAAACTTTTAAATGATCTCTTGGACTTGGAATCCCAGCTTGTGTAAGAGATCTTTCATCCAAGAGAGAGATTCATGACACTTTGAAACAGACTCTGCAAAGATAAACAAGTCATCTAAATATGGAAAAATGTAGATACCCTGTAAACTGAATGAGCTATAAGTGAAGCTGCACACTTTGTGAACACTCTTGGTGCAGTGGATAGTCAAAGTTGTGTACACTTATAAATGTAGATGCTCGAGTGTATTCACTGTTGCAGTCATCACATTTAGGTTATCTGCCTGCAGGTACCCCTCAGCTGGCCTGAATACCAGAGTCTTTGGATTCCTGCTTCAGATGCCATCTCCTCTTCCATGACGTCAGGTCATCAGGGGTATAAAACATGCAGCCAACACCATTACATCAGTTTTTCTTGCCCCAGATGTCAGGTGCCCCCACAATAGGAAACAATTAAATTGTATGGTAATCCCCCATCAAAAAGCAAATACACAAGAAAAAATAAAAATACCAACCAGAAAGAGAGGTAGAGCCCAGATAAGTCAGGGGGCTGGAGGAAGGGTAACCAGGACTGCAACAGTGAATACACTCGAACATCTACATTTATGGTAAGTGTACACAACTGTACTATGTTCTTCGTGTTTCACTGTTGCAGTCATCACATTTGGATCGATTCCCAAAGCTAAGGAAGGGAGGAGGAACTTAGAGAATTAGGGCCAGCTATTAATCCCTGCAAGACTGCAGTGGCAAATCCAGCTCTGGATTTACAAAAGATAGGCAAGTGGTAATGCTTGGTGAAGGTATGTACAGAGCTCCAGGTGGCAGCTTCTAGGATGTCCCTGGTAGGGACCCCTCTGAGAAATGCCGCAGAGGTAGATGCAGCCCTGGTGGAATCCCCTGTGGGGTATGTTTTCCATGGTGCTTGTAGCAGAAATGAATGCAATGGGCTATCCATTTTGAAATGGTTTGCTTTGAAATGGCCTTCCCCTCTGCCCCTGCAGCAAAGCTAACTAGCAGCTGCTCAGGTTTTCTGGTAGGCTTAGTCCTGTCCAAATAGAATCTAAGTAGTCTGTGCACATCCAGAGAGTGCAGTATTCGTTCCCCTTTGTTTTGTGGATTAGGGAAAAAAGTAGGCAAATGAATGGACTGATTTAGGGCCACAGAAGACACCACCTTGGGCATAAAAGAAGGATTAGTCCTGAGGGAAACCCTGTCCGCATGGAAGATAATGAAGGGTTCCCACTACCATGAGGGCCTGTAATTTAGGCACTCTTCTTGCTGAAGTGATGGCTAGAAGGAAGGCTGTTTTTCAAGAAAGGAATTTCATCTCTGCTGTAGCAGATAGTTCAAAGGAGGGAAGAGTGAGCTTTTCCAATACAAAGTTAAGGTCTCAGGCTGGAGTGGGAGCTATCCTGGGGGGGGGGGGTCTTAAATTTTTGACCCCTCTAAGGAATTGCTTTAGCAAGGGGTGAGAGAAGAGGGGTGGCTCAGTATTATAATGTGCTGAAATGGCAGAGGCATGAATTTTAATAGATGAGAAGGATAGGCCCCTGTGGAGCATTTCTGTTAAGTACTATAGAATATGAGGTAAGCTGTGCACCGTTGTGCTCATCCCCTGAGCCAGGCTCCAGGAGCAGTATCTTTTCCACTTTGCGGCATAGGATTTTCTAGTACTAGGCCTCCTTGCCTGCAGAATGACATCGAGTACCTGCTTACTGAGGGGTGCTAAGGGAGAGCTGAAGGGATAAAGCCAGGCTGCAAGGTTCAGGGTTTGAAGCTGAGGGAGCAGAATCTGGCCCGCCTGATGGGACAGCAAGGAAGGGGTCTGAGGCAGGTGCCATGATTGTAGCAGTGTCATACTGCGGAAGAGGGGGTACCAGTGCTGGCGTGACCTTTCTGAGGCAATCAGTATTGTCCTTGGCTTGTCCTGTTTGATCTTTAGTAGAATCTTCGAGAGGACAGGCAGAGGGGGAAAGGCATAAACTGAGAGGCTTTCCCAGGTAAAGGACAGGGCATTCACTTTCCAAGCTTGGATGTGGGGAGTTCTTATGCAGAATTTGTGCAATTGGTAGTTCTGAGAGGAGGCAAACAGGTCTAATTCTGGAGTCCCCCATTTGTTCCTCAAGAGGTTGAATATTTGGGTTCTAGTTTCCATTCGTGTGGGTCCACGAGATTTCTGCTTAAGTCGTCTGCCAGTGAATTTAGTTTGCCTGGCAGGAATTGAGCTTGCAGGTGTACTTAGTAGCTCAAGGCTGTGTTCTACAGAGCCATGGCTAGTCTGCAGAGAGGGTACGAGTGGGTTCCCCCCTGCTTGTTTATGTACCCCATAACTGTGGTGTTGTCTGTCTTTACCAATAGTTGTCCTGGAAGAATATGGTCTTTGAAGGCTGTCACAGCATTCTGTACAGCTAACATTTCTTTTTGATTGATATGCAGGTGAATCTGTCTCGGGGTGCATTTGCCCTGAATGCACTGCCCTGCCATGTGAGCCCCCCATGCATAGTCTGATGCATCTGTTGTTAGGGTTTGGGTGGCAGGGGGTAGAGTGAAAGGGAGTCCCTTGTTATGGTAGCTGGCCTCTGCCCACCAAAGGAACTCTGTCTTGATACAAGGAATGATAGAAATCATTGTTTCCAGGTCCTGAGAATGTTGACACCATAGGCTTTTTAGATACCATTGGAGTTTCCTCATATGCAGTCTCACATATGGAATTAGTAAAATGCAAGAGGCCATGAACCCCGGGGTTTGCAGTATTTTCCTTGCAGACAGGTGGGGTTTTGTGGCCAATAGCTTGAAGTAGGTGGTCAAATAAACTTTTTTCTCCGGAGTGAGGAATGCCATCTGGGAAGCTGTGTTCAAGCTTGCTCCCAGGAATAGAATCTGTTGGCAGGATACTAGGTGAGATTTATTTTCGTTGATGGTGTACCCAGTGAGGTTAGAAGTTTCTTTACGAATGCCAGGTGTTATAATAGCAAGTCCTGGCTTTCTGCCTGAATCAGACAATCGTCCAAGTATGGGTAAAATTTGGATATTTCTCTGCCTGAAAAATGCAATGGCTGGAGCTAGACACTTTGTGAATACCCTGGGTGCAGTAGATAAGCCAAAGGGAAATGCAGAGAACTGATAGTGCATGGAGCCTGTCCTGAAGCATAGGTATTTCCTGCAAGATTCCCTTATTGAGATGTAAGGTTCCTTTAAGTCTAGGGTTGCCAGCCAGGCATCATTGGTTAGCATGGGAAGAAACTGCTGCAGAGTTAGCATTTTGAATTTTGGAACTACCAGAAAGGTGTTGAGAATAGAGAGGTCCAGGATAGGATGCCAGGAGTTGTCTTTTCTGGGTACCTGAAGAGGAACTTGTGAGAGTCAGGTACTCTGTAATACCTGTCAGACTTTCTGGGAGCTGGAGGTAAAGTGTCTGGGGAAAGGCTAGATTCCAAGAAAGCATTATCTACAATGTCCAGAACAGGAGGGATAGCTAAGACCTGTGTTGAGGTAGGAATAAGATTTCCCTAAATTTCTTTTCGGAGTCAGAGTAATCCTGGCTTTCCCAGCGGAAATGTTCCCTAAGAGTGTGCAAAGTTTCACGGAAAGAAAAATCTTCTGGAGGAGAAGCAGAGGGAATGGAATCCTCTGCATCAGAATCCTCATAGGTAGATAAGGGCAAATCCTAGTAAACAGAAGGAGCAGAAATATCAGATTCCTGATCAGAAGAATCAGAAGGAAAATCAGTTCTAGGTCTCTTAGAGGGGGAAGGCTGGCTTCCCTTAATTAAGGTAATAAGGTCTTCAGCCATTCTAAGCATGTTTTTTAGGCATATGGGCCTTAGTCTGAGGTTTGACTGTCAGTTTTCTAGGCGTGGTGCGAGTTTTAGGCCTGGCTGAAAATGATGGCTTTGGTTTAAAATGCAAGTCTGTAGGCCTGAATACACCCTCAGAAGCCGGTGCCTGCACAGCGGCTCCGGACCCATCCAAGGTAGAGACATCTGCCGGTTCCATAGTTGAAGAAGCATCTCGCTGCATACCGGACTCCAAATGAGTCTTAGTAGAGGCCAGCAAATCTGAAGTAGTGGGTATCAGGGGCTGCGAATGCACCTCACTGAGTACCGGTGGACTGGCAACTAGCTTAACGGAAGTGTTGTCGGCAGTTTTGGACCTATGCGGTCTGTCTCTGTCTTTATCCTTACATTTCGGAATATCGGTAGTCAGATGCCTTAACGAAGCCATTTCGGAGTACTGAGGCCGAGTACGGAAGTAAATGGTTGCAAAGATAGCCCATCGACGAATAGTTCAGGGGTTCAACAAGGCACAAAAATGACAGCGAGGGACGTCATGGTCTGGGCCTAAACAGGCGATGCAGTACGAATGAAAATCTCTATGAGGTATTTGCTTTCCCCAGGTAAGACAATTGTTAACTTTTACTGACATCGGTTGGAGCAAGAAAAAGAATCCCCAACGGTGTACTTATCTTTTTTGAACACTTTGGATCTGAAACACGAAAACGAAAATTTCAGGAGTTGGCCGACTGGCACTTGCGAACTGCTTCTGCTTCAGGTACCGCACAACAAGAAAGACTGATGTAATGGCATCAGCTGCATGTTTTATACCCCTGACGACCTGACATCATGGAAGAGGTGACAGCATCCGACGCAGGAATCCGAAGACTCTGGTATTCAGGCCAGCTGAGGGCTACCTGCAGGCAGATAACCCAAATGTGATGACTGCAACAGTGAAACACAAAGAACATCTGATAATATGATCCAGATACACAAAACATTAAGAAACATCTGAAGTCTGGATGAATAAGGGATGTGATGCTAAGCATCACTTTAAGTCTAATGTTGCCAGGAAATTTGAAAGAAGAAGAACAGGTAACCAGCTGTGAAGTGACATAATTTTTAATTTGGGCAATATCACAAACAGGTTTAAGAAAGAAAATTATACACTTTTCCCCATACTTATTAATAATGTTCCCATCCTTATCAGAAAGAGTAGGATTAGAATTAACTAAAAGTGTTTAGCAGCAGTGGGATCAACTAAAGCTGTAGCTGCTGCGTCAGGTTTGGGAATAGTGTATAAAAACTTAAATGACTGAGAAAATTTACACATCCTATCTGCCTTTTTAGGAGTAGCTTGCTGACTATCAGTAAAATTGCAGGCAGCAACTAACATTCTCTAAAGTAGACAGAACAGAATGAATGGGTGTAGGTTCTGGAAATTCCTTCTGTAACAGCTCATAGTATTTTCTGAGGGACTGAGAAACCTGAGTGTTCTCCCACTGAAAACACTGGCACATTCTAGCAATAGTCTCAGAAAAAGAGACCCCCCCAGGAAGAATCAGAAACAGATACACTGAGTCTGAATCAGAAATCTGAGGAGAGAGAATACCCTGTTATCCATCCCTTCATCTTCCTGTTCAAATTCAGATTTTTGAATCTCTTCAGGAAAAAAAGGCATCCCTCTTTTACCAGAAACTACTTGACAAGAAGGATCAATAGCATGAGTTAAACCATGAGCCAGAACCCGTAAACTACTCCTATCTAAGGAAATTTAAGAAAAAGTAGACATGTTTTAAAATATCTTTTCTAAAGAGGAAAGGGACAAAACACAAATAATATTTAGAAAATGGAAGATTTTTTTCCAAAGGAAACTTAACTGCCAAGCAAAGGAACAGCAGAAGCCAACCATCGATCTTCAAAAGCCTCAGAGGAGCGTATGTTTAGGCAGCAATAAAGTTTTGAAGGGCTTGACACCCAAACTTGTCTTTTAGTTAGCTTATCTCGAGCTACCTGACAATTTGGGGTTGTGGAAGGTGCCCTGAAGCTTTAGAAGCTGGTTGGCTGTTATATCCTTTGACAGGATATAACCCATATAGCCAAGGCTATTTGCAGCATTGATCAATTTGTACTTTTTCTAACATTCAAGCAAGAGGTACTTTAATATTCTATTCCAACTGGAATGTATTCTGTTACTGCTGCATGCACAGTTAAATTAACAGTGTCAAAAGAAAACTGAAATATAGCTTGCTAATTTAACGCTTCAATATGGATTAAATGAGCATATTTCAACTGCAAGTGTGTTGAACATGAAATATAATAAGACTTAATTTTAAATGCTTTTATAACAGTTTTATATTCTTCCCTATTAACATTTAAATACTGGTGCAGTTTTAATTCTAAAATTGATTGTTGTGCTTTATGTGATGAGGTTACGTTTTGTATTTAAATTGAGAACTATTACTGTGTACATTTATATTGATGAAGTAAAGTCACATATTAATAAAAGCACTCAATAAATTATTGGTTCCTGGTATCCTTTCTGGTATTGTGACTGTTCTGAGTTTACTTTGTCACCTGCTAAGAAGGAATTGAAATTTCTGCTGCTGTAAGACTTGAGGATTTGACTACCAAAACATATTTATTTACCTGGTGTAGCTACTGTGACATTATCATTGGTCTTACTGAATACTTAAATACTTAAAGTTCAGTGTCTATCCTTATCAGATATGTTACACTCTGTTACTGATCACTTCTTTGGCTCTCAACGTATGACTATATCAACTTACATATATAAATGTTGTGTGCGCACTCATATTTTGTTTTCTTTATCTCTGTCTCCTTGGTGTGATTACTTGTGTGGGTGTCTGTATGTCTGGGTGGTGAGAGTAGGTTGTGCGTCCTTTATTTTTATTGAAAGGGATATGAATCTGAGCACTAATGGTTTGTGCAAGGCCAGCCATACCCATACATAGAGCAGAAACTACCACTTTTTGGAACTGGATACAGCCCTGTGATATGAGGGACACAATTACCAAGTGTCCTGACTACTGTAGTGTTCAGTGCTATTGCTGTTTTTCTTGTTTGCATGAAATGGTGGGCTATTCAGTGAGACTCTAATCCAGGTAGTTAAAATGCCAACCCCATCCCAGGCTCAAAAATTCTGAGCTAAGACTACTACAAGTACAATAGCAAATCATTAGCTGGCCAGGCCACTGCTGTTTAGCAACAAAGTAAATTGTAAGCAGTTTGATATTAAATACTAGCCTTCTTATTACCAAGCATATTTTATACCAAGTGGAGCTGTTATAAAAAAAAAAATAATAAAATTAAACAGGTTGCTGCTGAGCTGCTGGACACCTGTACCAGTTTATTTATACTTACTGGTCGGGTAAAAGATATGCATGCTTTATTATTCAAAGTTCAGATAATGAAAAGTGCAATGCACCACTAAAATAACATCCTTGATACATAATAGTGTTTTGTGTTGAGGCTGTTTGCCAGCAATGTTCACTTAAGAACCTATCAGTGTTAGTTCATGCACTGTAATTTCCCATTTCTAGCTGTGTGTGACAATACAAGTGCATTTTTTATTTCCTCACCTCATGATGCTCTACTGTATTTCATAGTCAGCTGCATTGTTCTTAGAAAGTCAGCACCATTTCATCTGGACAATGCTTCTAGCTGGTTTTGTTTGGATTATGTAGAAACAGACATGAGATCAAGTTGAGTCATTACACTTTCTTCTAACCAAAGCATAAGCCATAATACTCTTCTGTATCTGCAAATTATAGCACAAGTTGTTTATTTAATTTTGTATTTGCTAAATGGTTAGCCCTCAAGGACCTTTTCAGTAGCAACCCAGATGCAATCACAATACTGACTACAGAATACTGCCTTGACTGTGTAGTAAACTTCTCACATTACTTTCCTTGAATGTGTTTCTGAGGCAATTAACAAGATCACTGTGCAGTCATTTACACTGTGCCCTGCACCATATAGCTCTTTAACATCAACATAACAAGACTTTCATACTGTTCACAACAGTACAATCTAATACCCAGCATTCATAAGGGAGGCAAAGCATATAAACCTCAATGTAGAAGGCTTAAACCCAGAACTCCTTCACCTTTATAATCACCTCTAACACTGCTAGGAGCCTCAGCTGAATTAACCTCTTTAATCCACTCCACAATGTTTGGAAAAGTGTCTGCTGTTAAAAAAATATAATTAATGATATCTGTCATACTTCAGTTTCAGTTTTATTAAACTGCCCATCATTGCAGCATTCCTCACCCAGCCCTTAGTCTAGCCCTAACACTCAAACACAGTAATAATCTGAATACAAACAAAAATAGGTTATTTACTTACCATAACATTCCATGTGAGTCGTTTATCTCGCCTTTATTCTCACTGATGGGTTCGGATCCGATCCTCGGCTCCGACACGGCTGATAGCAAGCTCAAGGTTTGCCAGTAGCTCAAGACCAAGCCCCTTATCCCACAATGCACTGCTGGAATTACCTCAGATCTTGTTTGCTGCAAATAACAGGATATACATATATACAACATATACATACCCTTTTATACATATATATATATATATATATATATATATATATAGATATATACATATATATATATATATATATATATATATATATATATACACACAAAGAAGGCTTCCCAAAGGGGAAGAAGAAATATTGAATAACCAGGATGGTACTAGCCTCTAAGTCAACAGTCAGCCAGGAGGGGGAAGGAGGGAGGGACGTGAGAATAAAGACGAGATAAACAACTCACATGGAATGTTATGGTAAGTACATAACTTCTATATATGAAGTTGTTAAATCTCACCATTTATTCTCACTGATGTGTAGCGTCCCTAGCACCCTCAATCCTGGGTGGCTCATGGGAGTATGCTCTTCAGTACCGTGGAACCAAAGGAAGACCTGTCCCTTGAAGCCCTATCTACTTTGTAATGTGTGATAAAGGTATGAGGCTTAGACCAAGTGGCTGCAGCGCAAATATTGTCAAGGGGCAATTTAGCTTGAAAAGCAGAAGAGGTAGAGACAGCTCTGGTAGAATGAGCTTTGGGTTTGTGCGTTAAAGGCATGCTCATATTCTCATAAACAAAGGATATACAATTGGATAACCATTTAGATAAAATTGTTTTAGCCACTGGATTGCCTTTTCTTGCTTCTGAGAAGGATACAAAAAGTTGGTCTGATTTCCTAATATCCTTAGTTCTGTCAAGATAAAATCTGAGCTGTCTGTGAACATCAAGTTTGTGCAGCATATATTCCAATTTGCTTGAATGGTTGGGGAAAAAGACTGGCAGTTCAATGACCTGATTGATATTTGACTCAGAACAGACTTTAGGTAAAAATGAGGGGTTTGTTCTGAGAGATGCTATATCAGGATGGAAGCTCACGTAGGGTGATCTGACAGATAACGCTTGAAGTTCTGACACACTGCGGGCAGACGTAATGGCCACAAGAAATATTGTTTTCCAAGATAAAAATTTTAAATCACTAGAAGATGCTGGCTCAAAAGGGGAAAGAATAATTTGAGACAGCATAAGGTTTAAATCCCAAGGAGAAAAGGGAATTTTGATCGGAGGTCTCGTATGAAGAACACCTTTAAGGAAGGTTTTAGATAATTTATGGCTCATAATATTTGAGCCACTAAGACCAAGGTGAAAAATTGAGATAGCAGCTAAATGAACTCGAACTGTAGCAGCTGCTGCCCCTTCCTTAAAAATCTTTGTTAGAAATTCTAAGATCGAAGATAGCTGAGCTCGGAAAGGGTCAATATTCTGAGCGTTGGCCCAAACTGAGAACCTTTTCCATTTACTACCATATAATTTCCTGGTAGATGGCTTGTGAGAAGACAAAATAATCTGTCTTGTATCTTCTGAAATTGAATGAAGCCTGGCAATTAGGGGAAGCGGATTAGCCAAGCAGTCAGTTTGAGGGACTGCAGAGAAGGATGAAGATCCCCTGACGGATGAGTCAGAAGGTCTGGAACTGGGTCCAGGATCCATGGATCTTCCAACAGATGATAGTGGAGAAACGGAAACCAAATCTGTCGAGGCCAGTAAGGGGCTATGAGTATAACAGTCCTTCCCAGCGATTTTGCTTTCTGTAAAAATCTGGGTATTAATGGGAAGGGTGGAAATGCATAAAGGAGACCCGGGGGCCAATCGTGTAAAAGTGCATCTCTCGAGGGATGACCGGAAGATGGTATTAGGGCAAAGTAGCTTCTGCATTTTGAATTGATGTGGCTGGCAAAAAGGTTGCAGCAAGGCTGGCCCCATTTGTGGAAAATCAACTCCACAACCTGTTTTTTGAGAGACCACTTGTGAGGGAGTAATATTGCCCTGCTTAGCTTGTCCACTATCACGTTGGATTTCCCGGGGATGTGTGTTGCTAACAGAAAACGCTGGGATGACACAGCCCATTGCCAGACCCTGAGGGCTTATTGACAAAGGGGGTAGGACTTGGTTCTGCCCTGCTTGTTCACGTACCAGACTACTGACATGTTGTTGGTCTGAATTGCAATAGTCCCTAGAGGGAGAGAGTCCTGAAAGTACTGCAACGCCAGAAGTACCGCTCTCAACTCTAGAACATTGATATGCAGATGTGATTCTTGATCTGTCCATGTGCCTTGGGCAGTCTTTCCCTGAAAATGCCCCCCCCCCACCCTATCATGGAAGCATCCATGGTCACAGTGGCTACTGGGGAGGGGAGAAAAAAGGGTCTTCCGATTGTGACATGAAGAGACGTCAACCACCACTGAAGGTCTCTCCTGCAAGACTCTGTGATAAGAATCGTGTGGTGCATTGGTAGTTTCTGGTAAGACCACTGAGCGAAGAGGAGCCATTGAAGAATTTGCATATGCATCCTTGCGAGTGGTATAGCCAGGATTGCTGCCGCCATCAAACCTAGTACTTTCAATACCTCCGCTGCTCTAGCTTTGTTCTTCGACACCAGTGAGCTGACATTTTGTCGGAGATGAGAGACTCTTTCGATAGAGAGACGTAGAGTAGTAGTTGAGGTATCTAACTCTGCTCCTATAAAAACGGTATGCTGAGATGGCAATAAGGCAGACTTTTTGAAGTTGATTGTAATGCCTAATTGATTGCAGAGTGTCAGAGTGTATTGTGTTGCCTGGGTCAATTGATGCCTGGTGGTAGTGGTGAGGAGCCAATCGTCTAGGTATGGAAACACCTGGAACTCTAAACGCCTCAGGTGAGCCGTGACCAGTGCCATGCATTTGGTGAACACTCTGGGGGCTGTACTGAGACCAAAGGGCAGGGCTCGAAACTGGTAATAATTGGCTCCCAGCCGGAAGTGCAGATTATCTCTGGAGCATCTGTCATCTTTATGTGATAGTACGTGTCCTTGAGATCTATGGAGCACATCCAATTGCCTTTCCCTAAGAAGGGAAGAATGGACTAAAAAGAGTGATCATTCGGAACTTCTCTTTCTTTACGAACTAGCTGAGTCTGTTGAGGTCCAAGATAGGTCTCCAGTCCCCTGTTTTCTTTGGTACCAAAAAAAATCTTGAGTAAGTTCCGAATCCGACTTGGTCTGCTGGGACTGGTTGGATGACTCTTTTTTTTCTAGCAATCTATGGACCTCTACGATTGCTTGTTCCCTGAGATTGGGTGAAACATCTGGGATTTTATTTATAGGAATGGGAGGGGTGAAGAACAGTATGAAATATCCTCTGGAAATGATGCTTTGTACCCAAGTATCCGATCTTATGTTTAGCCAGGCTTCTGGGTACAAAGACAAGTGACCCCTGACTGCCTCCAGAGCTGAACAGTTGGGCCCCTTTTCAGGGGCGCTGGTAGGACTGACCAGAGAACTGACCACTGTCACCCTGTTGCTGCGGACCCCCTCTACCACGGGGGTGGCATCTTCTGTTATAACCCCCTCCTCTGCCTCTAGAGGGGGTTTCTCCACGTGTGTCCTGAAAGGCTGCCTGAGTTTTTCGGAACCACATTTTTCCTCCCCTAGGGTCCTTAGGGTAGGGCCGAGTGTGGGTGGAAAAATGGACCCCAATGGCAGATAAGGTCTAGCCTTCCTGTTCACACCTGGTTAAAGTTTCCTTTACTTTGGGCCCAAACAGTGATGAGCCACTGAATGGTGTATTAATAAAGGAAGACTTGAAGGGTTCCACAAAGGAGCAGAGACACATCCAGGCTTGTCTTCGAAGAGCAATGCCTGAACTAGCGGCTCTACTCGAACCATCAGCTGCATATGATATGAGACGCATGGACAAGTTCACTACTGAGTTTAGGGTAGCGAGCTGGGCGTTGACTTTGTCGGCCACTCCTGCAGCTACCGTATCCTGGAGAGTATCTCCTAGCTCTTTCAGGTGATCTCTCTGTAGTCTTGTAAAATGGTTTAAGTAGTTCAGTGATCGCAGAGAAAAAGTCGCTGAACTAAACATGCGCTTCCCATATCTATCCATAACCCTAGACTCTCTGTTAGGGAGATGTATAGAAGAGGATGTCTCAGATATTTCCTTTTTGGTGGCTGCAGCTACCACCATGGCATCAACAGGCACTCCTTTTGTCAAAAATGTCTTGTCCACTGGTTACAGATATGAACTTATTGGGTCTACAAGGGACAGGTTCCATGGCCTCCGGTGACTCCCACGCCTTATGAGAGATCAGTTCCATGAGCTCATCGTAAGGCGGAGACACCCAAGAAGTGGAAGGTTGAGACCCAAAAGCCTTCAAGAGCACAGACTCATCCTCAGTAGAGGTCTTTGACTGCCAATTGCCCCTCTGACTAAGGATCTCTAGTATCTCTGCAAAGGAGATATCCTCAGAGGGGGGTCGAGGGGGGACCCTTCTAACTCATCTAAGTCCATGTCAGATGTCAAAGACTCCTGTGGGGAGTCTAAGTGCCTCCTCTTGCACAGTCTCTTCCTGGGCACCTCCTCAGTGGGGGGATCTGGGGAGGTCTCAGAAGAGCAGGGGACACCCTGTGGGGATACTTGAGGCTCAGGTACTCTACGCTTAGAGGGATCGGTAGAAGAAGCAGCAGACACAGGAGCTTGAGTGGAGAGGGAAAGCTGAACCGATGCGGACGTTGTCTTTGGAGACAAAACTCTCCTCATAGCATCAAAGGCACCATGGCTCTGACGAGAAGGAGTGGACAGACCCGAGAGTACCATCCAATCCTCCCGCACCGAAACCCTGTGCTCCGAGCCCAAGGTAGGAGCAGAGCTCATCCGAGCCAAAGCCCCGAGAGGAAGAGTCGGCACCGACAAGTTGGTGCGACTATCCTCCCCGGACCCAACGGGAGAGCATCGGCTCCTAGAGTCCTTGGTCAGCGTTGAGGACACCATCGGTTCAATTTCCTTCAGCTCCGAGAGTCCAGTACGGCTCGGAGGAGGAGTAGACAAGTCCGGTTCCATGGTCTTTGGTACTGACGAGCTGGTTGGGGCCGACAACAATTTGGCAAGACCTGGTGCCTGTAAAAGCTTCTGCACTAGCTGATCCATGTCCAAATCTGAAAGGCTGACTGAAGACTTGGCTGAATGCACCAAAGGTGCTGACTGGAGCAGAGGTGAAGAAGGAACTTCAGAAACCGGCTTCAATACTGAGAGCTGGCTCCGAATCAAAGGTACACTTGGTTCCGATGACTGTGGAACCGAAGACTCTCCTTCTGAAATCTTAGCCTTTTTTGAGACCTTATCTGAAGACTTGGATTTTGAGGATTTGGATGATGTACTAGCACCCTCATGGCTACTCAAGACTTCCAAAAAAGATTGCTGTCAATAAGTTTCCTCCTTCTCTCCAAGAGAACTCTTGAAGAAAAGGAGTGGCAAATGCTATAGGTGTCTTGGAGGTGTTTAGCCCCCAGACAGTAGACACATTGAATGTGTCCCGTCAGTAACAGACATTTTCTGCCCACAATTTGGGCATTTTTTGAATCCCGATTTGGGATGGGATTTCTCGCTATCATCCAACATAGTTAAGTGAAAAAAACTGAAAATTAGATCCACAACAACTAAGCCCAAACCGGACACTAACTAACTATAACAGTGTGTGTGTGTATATATATATATATATATATATATATATATATATATATATATATATATATATATATATATATATATATATATATATATATATATATATATATATATATATATATATATATAGAACAAAAATATATACACAAAATACAGGGCTAAGAAGCCCACAGAAAAACCTGACTATAATAAGGATTAATAGTAGAGAAAAGGGGCTTAAGGCCCACACAAACTAAGAAGCCAACAAGGCCCTAACTTTTAAACTATTTCTACTATCTAGAGAGTAACTATAATAGTACTAACACACACTATATATATTAGACAAAAAAGAAAAACCTTTTTATAGACTTGTTGTTAATTTGTTTCTAAAATGGTCCGAGCTAACTGGAACACCGAGATCTCTCTTGCCGCGGCAAACTAGATCTGAGGTAATTCCAGCAGTGCATTGTGGGATAAGAGGCTTGGTCTCAAGCTACTGGCAAACCTTGAGCTTGCTATTGGCCATGGCGGAGCCGAGGATCGGCTCCGAACCCATCAGTGAGAATAAACGGCAAGATTTAACAACTTCACATCTATAAATAAGGCAAAAAAGAAACACTAGTAAGAATAACAAAGTCAAGAAGCAAAACTAAACAAAATGCCATGATTACTCCACTATGTCAAAGGCTATTTCAAAAAGATTAGTTTTAAATGACCTACAGAAACTGATCAGAGAAGGTCACTTCTGAAACTACCAAGGCAGTTAAGTACCACAGAGGCGAGGAGCCTGACAGGAAAATATATCAGACATATCAAAGTGCACCTGAAGAACCACTAGCAGCAACTGGGAAACTGAGTGCAAAAGCTCCAAGTGGGGCAGAATGGTACAACAAGGTCCTTCAGGTAACTGGAACCAAAGTTGTGACTAGACACAATTTAAGACCAATAATTTGTAAATAATTCTATAATGGATTGTGTAGACCATGTGTTCGCTTCTAGAATGTCTTATGCAGAAATATTTCTGAAATATGATTTAGATCTGCTGCTGTGATGGAGGACGGTCTTACTGTACATTGCAGATTAACATTTTAATTTCCTATTCCCAACATGACACACAGTTGGCCCTTTGGCTTATACTAGCACTACCCTTCCACCCTCCTTGGGTACTCCTATAGCTCCTTTCCAGCAATTCTGGACACAGCTCCGTTCCAGCTGAATTCCAAATTCTCAGAACGCTGGCCTTAAGGTACAAGTCTTATGAGCTGTGGAGCAATGGGAAGAGTAGTGGGAGACAACATGAAGCAGTGGCCAGTCAGCATCCCTACCCCAGGGGAAGTAACATGCAATGACATTAGCATACCAGGTAATGGATGTTAGGCCACCCCCAGGTCAGCAGTTAGCCTGTGAGACACGGTGACACCTGGTCTCTAACAGATGTCACACAAGCAGTGATCCCTTTCCCCACCATCCCCCTTCCAAGACAGGAGAGCCGGCCTATGTCTACAGTTGCCACTTATCCAGAAATCAGATTGATTCTCCAGTAGTCAGGAGTGGGCAACTTCCAATATTCTGTTTAGCAGCACAAACAAAATGCCAGAGTTTGTAAAAACAGCAACCGCTGACTGACTTTTTTCAGAAAAAGCGATGCAGACAAGAAAAAAAGACTAAAAGAGATGTTCTGCCCTAGTTATATATCCATTTATATAATAAAATGGTTGTAGAAGGGGTGGGGTTAAACAGAGGTATGAGTGATGCAAGGGGTGTGTTTCTGGTCTGGTTTACACCACAGTGAAAGGTGGCAACCCTGCTTATGGTTGCTACATCCTACGACCCCCCCCCCCCACACACACACACACACACACAATCAACCCAAGTGTGCTCCCAAACTCAGGTCTTGCAGATTAATTTTTATTAGACCTTAACCATCAGAGTCCTGTTTATTGAGTAGTCGGCCTTTTTTCATTTTCTTAAATAAAAGGAAAAGCTGATTAGTTTTCCTGAATGTGTTAGTCCTTTTAGTGTCATATAAGGGTTTTTTTTTCTTTTGCTCACCAGATTAGTCCCTCTAGGCTAGAAGCCTCTTTTCAGGGGAGACCCAAGGTGGTATTTATACTACTACAGAAATTTGGCCAGGGCACCAGGGAACTTTCCTACTCTTTCTGATAAGTGCTGTATGATCTTTTGCATCCACCTGAGCTACCACAAATTCAAACAAATGGAGCATTGGTTTAACATCTCATCTGAAGGGCAGCACATTCAGGAGTGCAGCACCCACTTATGCTGCATTGCAGTGTCAGCAATCAATCTACCTGGTGTGGGAATAGAACCCACAAGCCTTCTACACTAAAGGCAATTATGCTACCTGTTGTACCACAGGCACTGTTATGCCACCAGTGATAGAGTTGTCTGTGTACATCCAGCAAATGTAGATTGCATTCTCCATTACTAAGCTAATTTGGGCAAAAGTGTGGCATTTGAATAGGGTGATTTAGAGAAACTGCTGAGACAACTAATGGCATGAAAAATGGGAACTGGTCTTGAGTTATACCCTTTCACTGTGTAACAGCAAGTAAAGCAGTTTATACATGAGAGCTTGTAAACAAATACCTTCTGCAGACATAAAATAAACTAGAAAATGTGCTACCATAATAGACATCTTAACTCATCCCCTCAAATGGAGCTCGTTTGAATTTTTACTCTTAACTCCCAATGAGCACTGCCTTGAATCTTTTAAAACATGAAGTTATCACCTCATTGTTCAAACAAATGTTCACATCTCTAGAACTAGAAGTGAAACTAATAAATTGTAAATGGCAAACAGTTCAGCACCAAGCAACCTTTACAGCACTTGGATTCATTCAACTCTATGTCTTAGATTCAGTAATCACAGTGAATATGAATTATGCAATGTTGTATAAACAATTTACAATATCTTGGTAACCATTCAAGAGGCACAACTAGTGCCAACAACATTTTCTTCAAACATCTGCGAGCTTTTATGCAAGGCTAAGCAGTTCTTTCGTTGTCACTTGATTGTTGATATATTTAGAGAAATGTGAAAATTATTACAATACAAATAACATACAAATAATATTCAATATCTCTATCTACAAGAGACAGATGTGCAATATCAACATAGTTGTGTTTGCCATTGTGTAAGCTTTCTGATGAAATCATCTAATACCTTTTATGTGGTATGTTTTTGAAATTATTAATGCAAATGTGAACAAGCAATATTTGATGCCTATAAGTATCACTAGGATGTAACTCAAGAAACACCTGGAAACCTCAGTAGGCTGCAATGAGTTAATTCCTCTGCACGTTCAAAGCACATAAATCCCAAAGAAAGAAACATGTCTTCTTAGTAACCACAGGCAAAGCACCGTTTTAAGAAAGGCCTTCCAGAAAGTTATATTCTGCTATCTGTGGTAAAGTTAGTATACAGGGAGTCATTATGCACAAAAACTAAGATTAATGAGCAAGTCAAATTTAAAGTAAAAAATATTTTAGTCTAATAATCTTGAAATGTTAGTGATCAAGACATTGCAACACAGACAAGAAACAAATTTCTTCCACTTCTGCAATATGATCCTTGTCTAAGGTCTTTTAGCATCTTTCAAAGTATTTATGAGATTAGCAGAAAAAAGGTGCAACTATTAGGAATCAAAATTATATCTTCTATAAAGTTCTGAGATGGGGATTCATTAACTACTGTTGATTCAGCAAGTACATGTATAGAGGTAATGGCTGTGGTGAAACAGTAATTATGTTCAGTAGTAGAAAATATTGCAGATGCCTCAGCAGAGAGGGTGATATTGGAATGAGATTGGTTTTGTTTTGTATTGCTTTTATTAGAACCTTCAGAATTAGTAGAAAGGGAAGAGAAAGCATACATTAAGCTCAAAGTCCACAGAAAAAAGAATGCATTCATTTTTCGAAGTTCAATCATGAGATGTAAGGAGGCAAAAGACATTGACTTCTTACACACACACACTGATTGTTGTCATTTGTGACAAACATAACAATTTCTGAAAGACAGCACATACTGTACATATTATGGGATGAAATAATCATGGCCCCAGCATTTAATTCATGAAACAAGATTATTTTCATGCTCAAAGCATCTGCTGACTTAGTTTGTAAACCTGGAATTCCTGGTCAAAGCACCTGCTAATTGAGGTTGTAAATCAGGAATACAGGTTGTTTTGGGTTAAAGGCTTGGATGCAAGACTCATTCTCAAATCAGGACTGTTTTTTTGCAGGGTTAGAAAAATCCAGTTTCTCCTTCCTTGTTTATGTACCACATTACTACAGTACTGTATATTCTCATTTGAAGGTGCCCTGGCTGAAAATTCTCCTAGAAATCTGTCAATGCCTTGAACACCACTTCAGTCTCTTTCAGGCTGATGCCTTCATGTGGAAATCATAGTAGGCAGGTGACATCTCATTTTGGATCAGATGTTCTCCACTGATAATGTTGCAGAAGTGGATTCCAAAAGAATATTCCACAGAACCTCTAGCCAGCTATTGGATTTGGGGTGGTGGAAGCAAAGTCATTTCAATTGAGAAGTTTTCCATAACTGTCCACCACAGGAATTCCTCTATTATGTATTGAGATACAAGCAATTCTGACCCTCAGCTAACCATAGATGGCTTATCTACCCCTTCTCTCCAGAGGAATAAGGCAATTGGTGTAGTTTTTAGAAAAACTGTTTTATTTAGTCTTCACAGATGTATGAGCATTCCTGCAGTGAAACCTTAAAATTAAGATTAAGCACTAAGCATTTGAATATTAAGCAAGTGAATATTAAGCATTAAGATTTTACAGTAAGAATGCTCATACATCTGTGAAGACTCTTAAATCCTAAAGAATAAATCAGAAATAGTAAACAGACAAATACTACCTCTGGTGAACTCATCTCTTCATGATTGTTCAAGTTCTGTGACATTTAATTTAATACTCACTGTCCTATCCTGAAGCCAGATATTTATTTGTTGAACGAAGCTATTATTTACTTTCAGATCCATTAACCTATTAACCACAACAGTGTGATCCATGCAGTTAACTGCCTTATTATAGTCTAAATAGACAAGTTATATATTTATCATAAATAGCTCTCATTGCAAGTTCCACCTGCATTATCTTCAGGACTAAAGACAAACGCACTTGGACAGACCAGCTTCCAGTACCGTTCAAAGGCTATTTTGTCTCTCCCCCTTATCCAGAATACTATGCTAACTAGGACTCTCTTCCAGATCTCTATAGGCTCACACTGAAGCAGAGCAGTAATTCACAACTAAATATAAACACAAGATAACAATAAAAGAAATCATTACAATTTCCCGGATCCCAGTGAAACTCAAGCAGAGAGTAGGAAGGTGGGTATGGCAATGCAAAAAGATATAGGGGACTTGAAATCATTGGACCCGACCCAGTTTGGCTTCGTCAAGGGCAGATCATGCCTTTTGAACTTGGTCGACTTCTTCGAAACAGTCACCAAGGCCACTGATGAGGGAAAGGCAGTCCATACAGCCTACCTTGACCTTGCAAAGACCTTCGACACAATACCCCACTCAGGTATTGTAGAAAAACTTACCAGCTTAAATGTAAACCCATATGTCACAAGATGGGTTGCAAACTGGCTTAAGGACAGAACCCACAGGGTTAGAGTTGCAGGCGCTATGTCAGACTCCAAGCCTGTCACAAGTGGTGTCCCACAGGGCTCGGTCCTTGGCCCCCTATTGTTCGGCATCTACTTCTCAGAAGTACAGGCCAACATGGGAGGACTTTGGCTGACAAAGTTTGCAGACGACTGCAAACTGGGTGCCATAGTGGAAAGTGCATCAGACACGGATATCCTTCAGAAGGGACTCACGGAAACAGATAGCTGGTGCCAGAGCCATGGCCTGAAGTTAAACGCCAAAAATATAGTCATACCCTTCGGGAAAACAAGGTAACCCCAAGCTACCATATAGGTGGCAATCCACTAAGCACAGAAGAGGTTATCAGGGACCTGGGGACCCAGGTTGACAGTGGCCTTTCTTTGACACTCACGTTGCTAAAGTGGTTAGAAAGACCTTCTACATTGCCCACCTGATCATGAAGGGATTCACATCCAGATCTAGTGAGGTCATTGTTCCCCTGTACTCTTCACTTATCAGACCAATGATCGAGTACAATGCCCCATTCGGGATGCATCTCACCCGACATCTGCAGCAATTGGAGAGACCCCAAAAGTTCCTCACCAAAAGGATAAAGGGACTCCAAAATCTGTCACATGCTGCCAGATTGAAGAAACTCCAGCTCTATTTAGTTGCATACCGTCTGCTCAGAGGTGACATGTGCCTGACATACAAGGCCATGTCCAACCCGGAATTAATGGACATGCTCCACCTCAAAAAATCTAAATCCACCAAAACCACTAGAGCAAGCGACTTAAACCTTAGCACGGATATAAATAGGACGTGCTGGAGGGATAGATTTATCACTCAGAGACTCCCTATGCTGTGGAATAAAATCCCGATCCATGTGAGGCAGAGCACCTCGCTGGCTCTGTTCAAGAGAAATCTTGACCTGTGGATGGGAGATCGTAGGTTTATCCCGGGAATCATCTCTGTGTCACTGCTGGACAGAGGCACAACAAACTAATGGGCACAGTATTTTTTCATATAAGGGGTGGCGTAAGCCACAAAAATTTGGGCTAGGCTTATAAATGCCTTAGGGCAGATAGCCTAGTATAAACCTATGAACCTATAAAAGAAATCATTACAATTTCCCGTATCCCAGTGAAACTCAAGCAGAGAGTAGGAAGGTGGGTATGGCAATGCAAATAGAACTGCTATGAAAATCTATCATTACGCTAAGTACTTAATTTCTATATATATATATATATATGTATATATATATATATATATATATATATATATATATATATATACACCTTCAGCATAGAGTTACAAGTTTATTCTTCTTGGTTGTCACATGGAAACATACCCCAAATCACAACAGGAAAGGACGACTTGGACCTAGATATCACATCCAGCTTATAGTGTCTTGCAAAAAGGTATTTAGTGATTCCCATGTAGCAACACTAAGATTCATCCAAGAACGCATTCTTAAATAAAGCTTCAGAAGCAACCATAGCTCTGGCATGGTATGCCTTTGCCTCAAAGGCTTGCTGTACTTTGGTAACAAAAAACAATATCTGCCAGTTTGGAATTGTTTTACCCAATTTCTCTTTGGAAAATGAAACAAATTTGAATTAATTTTCTTTGTCCGTGACTCTAAATATAAAGCAAACAAATGGGGGAAAGAGATCACCCTACCTGGTTCCACTGTTCAAACACAACTTATCAGAGAGACACCCCTACACTTGATTTATTCACCTCTGATCCGTCATATATCTTCCAAATTGACCTTATTATTGTATCAGAGAATGCAAATGCTTCAAATGCCCTACACATAAAATCCCAGCTTACTCTGCCAAATGCATTCTCTGCATCAAGACCCACCACTAAGAGCCATATTTTCTTATATTTTGCTTCTCTCTCTGGATCACTGTTCTATTAATGTTGTCAAATGTTTGCCTCCTCTCCACTCTGCAAAACCACACTGATCGATATCTATCAATTTGGCATCAGCTTTACCACTCTTTTATCTAGTATTGACAAAAACAGTTTATAATCATGGTTTAAAATTGAAATGGGTCTATACGAGGCTGGGTCTGAAAGGACTTTACCCTCTGAGTAATAGAGCCACCACAGCTTTCTTCCAAGACACTGCTGCTTTCCCCTTTTCAAACAGAATTATACAAAATCTTCCAAATCATTTTCACACTGTTCCCTCCTAAGTACCAGCCTTCCACAGGAATACCATCTGTTCCTGGAAAGTTCCTTGCAGATTGATTATACATCACCATTTTTACCTCATCTCCTCTACCTCAACTATTAGTTGTTGAGCCTCATCTTCCTCTAATCTTGGCACAATTAAGTCTTCCATAAATATTCCCATTTGTGCTCTTTCTTGGTTCCCACACTCCTCTCCTTTATACAAATGTTCATAAAATTTCCAAAATATTTCTAATACCGCTATGGAATCTCTGGTCATTTTTCTCATCATTAACTCCCCAAGTTTAGCAACAATCACTGTTGCATAAGTCGCCGTGTTAAAAGTTTTTCTGTTCTGGAGTTATTACCAAAAGAAATCTTACTAATTTCATGCATATTATCTGAATCATCCCTTATATTCAGCATTCTGCAGTTACTCCTAGTCTTGTTCTGTGAGATTCTCCCAACGCTTTTTGAGGCCCTCTAAATAATTTCTATTATTTCTTAAACATATTTCTACCCTGTTTTTAAACTCCATTTTCATTTTATCCCACTATTCCTTCTGAAGATATTTCTGTCTTCCCTAATAACTCTCAAATAATTTCCACTTAAATTCCTTTAATTTTAATAGACAGAAAAGTGCCAGTCTCGACCTTAGTAATCTCTCTCTCACTCTCTCTCTTACAAAACACTTACCTTTGTTGACAAACCAGAACTCGCCCACACCAGCAAATGTTCTGTCACTCAATAATAACGCCATTGTACTACTGTCGCACATGTGTGTCACCCATCTCAAATATAACCAAGGTGAAACTGGCATTCATGTCAACTACAAAGGGCAGAGTTAAAATCTAAAATATTTTCATTGGCAGTAATCAACTTACATGCCTGCTTGCATGATGGTCCCTCTGGTCAGCTCTTGCCCACAAGTTTGATGGTCAGTTGGCACAGAGGCAAAAATAACCTAGAAAAATGTGGAGTAATGGGCATGTTCTACAAATGCATCACTGCATAAGGAGCTGTTTACAAGCTGCTTCAAAGGTGGTAAAGATACTCATCTTTTTCAGGGCGTATATTTGCATTTAAAATGGAGCAACCTCTAATAAATGACCTCTGGACAATAGATAAAGCATTTTTATTTGAAATAAAGCAAGAACATTATAGTAAGCAGCTGCTACAAACTCACCTGCTGCTGAAGGACATATAGCATTCTGGCTGAGCGAATGGCCTGCTCCTGCCTTCTTATCTGAGCCCTGTGTTTTTCAGCAGGATCCAGTTCTTCTTCAGACTTCTCTAGAATAGAAAGTACCCTCAGGTTAATATAGCTACTCACATGCAGCTCTGAATAATATTACTAAATGTTTGAATTTAAAGAGGAGTTTCAGAGATCTGGTAATCAACGTAGCTCTAATTCAATGTCAAAAATATTTCTAAGTGAGAGATGTACATTGGCAAGTATGTTTATCACTGGATGTTGTAAAATTCACATTTAACTTGCATTAAAGGGTTTTGTGGATATTAGTATGCTAAACAGCAGGATGCAGATCCTTATACTTATTAAATCATGCATTTGTGGCTATGTCTACAACCTTCAGACTGTCATGGGTAGTCTGTGTTAAAAGTTCAACACTGAAGAAAAAAGGCATAAGTAAGTGTGGTCATCTCCAGAGTAAAGAAACATGCTATAACTGTATTTAGAGGTCTGATTCCCCAAAATTCTGGAAAGCAGTTACTAAAGTATGTATGCTGATTCATGGCACAAGATAAAGTCTGAAAACCCAGTTTATAAGGTGATGTTAAACTAGAAGCCCCCATTGTACTGTTTAAATGCTGAACTGTATCTGCTATTGCTGCCACCTAAATGTACTTCAGTTATTTCATTCTCCTGTACTAAACACAGAAAATGTAAACTCAACCTCCACCAGACCCAGTATAACAGCATACAATTAGGGCATCTATTTTGTATCACTCATGTCAAAATGTTGCTGCATACTACCATGAATTAAGACAAATGGTGCAATTCTACTCAGGGTCCTTAACTCAGGTGCAGACTATGATGAAACGTTTGCTACAGCTGTATGTAAAGTTGGATTTCAGAGTGTAGTGCATAACTCGTCACTAACCATTCAAAACTGAAAACAGAAACATTCATGAAATCAAGACATGCAGAAATGTAAAACAAACAACTGCAATTCTTCATCAGGTTTAGGAAGCAATCAAAAAGCAAACCATCCTGCAATTACAGCTTAAGATTCTCACTAAACAACAAACTATCAAACAAGTGAACTTTGATGGCAGATGTGTATTATGTATCCCACTTAGTCCACTAACTACTGGATACGCTTCAACACTTAGTTTGTGCTGAGGAAAAAGGCAATTTGCTGTTAGTGAGCTTCATGTTGTAGACATGGACTTGATGTTCTTTGTCACCATTTGCCTTTCATAGGTTCATAGGTGTGTACTAGCCTAATGGCCCTAGGGCCTTTACAAGCTTAGCCATAGGATTATCCTGGCATCGTGCCACCTGACCTTAGTTTCCAATGCCTCTGTCAAGTAGAGCCACTGGAGTTATCCCTGGGGTGAATTTTCTACTTCCATCCACTCATCAAGATTTCTCTTAAAGAGCATCAGCGAGGTGTTCTGCTTGACATGTATGGGAAGTCTATTCATAGCATGGGCAGTTTCTGGGTTATGAACCTGTCCCTCCAATTTGTTCTGTTGATTGGGGTAATGAGGTTGGTATCTCTGGAGCGTGTGGTGCTCAGGGATTGGGATTTCTTTAGATGTAGCATTTGTAACAGAGCTGGGTCAGACATGGCTTTGTCAGTCAAGCAGAGATCGCCTCTAAGTAGGCGATATGAGACAGAGAATAGTTGGAGTTTTTTTGAGTCTGTCCATATAGGACAAGTGTTTAAGGCCTAGGATCCTTTTTTGTGAGGTACTTTTGTGGCCTCTCCAGTTGTTCCAGGTGTCTAGTGAGGTACATGCCAAATGGGGCATTGTACTCTATGACTGGCCTAATGAGGGAAGAGTAGAGGGAGACAATGACCTCTTTCTTTCTGGATGCAAAATCCTTAGTAATGGATATGCCACACAGAAGGACTTTCTGACCACAATTGCAATGTGGTGATCAAACGAGAGGCTGCTGTCAACCTGTGTTCCCAGATCTTTTAGAACACCTTCTGTGTTCAATGGACTACCATTGATGTGGTAATTCATGGGAATCAGGTTTTTCCCAAAGGGGATGATGACATTTTTTTGGCATTGAGCTTAAGGCCATGGTTCTGACACCAGTCGTTGGTCTCAGTGAGGCCATTCTGTAAGATGTCAACATCACTTGGGAAGTTAATAATAGCTCCCAACTTGCAATCATCTGTAAACTTTGTCAGCCAGAGGCCCTTTATGTTGGCCTGGACTTCAGAGAAGTAGATACCAAACAGGAGAGGACCCAGGACCAAACTCCGTGGGACTCCACTCTTGACTAGTCGGCTGTTTGACTTGGAGTCAGCTACTTTCACACTGTGGGTTCTATCTGTGAGCCAGTTTGTAACCCACCTAATGATATAGGGGTTGATGCCTAGCTTAGTGAGTTTTTCTAGGATTCTTGAGTGGGGAATGGCATCAAAGGCCTTGGCCAGATTAAGGTAGGCTGTATGAACCACCTTGCCTTCATCCACAGCTCTGGTGACCAACTCAAAGGAGTCGACCAAGTTGAGCAGGCATTACCCTTCACAAAATCAAACTGTGTGGGATCCAGAGTTTGGAGATTCCCTATATCCTTGTTTATTAGGTCCATGATGATGTGTTACATAGCTTTGCATATCGGACTCATCAGGCTAATGGAGCGATAGTTCCCAGGATCTGTAGTCGCTCCTCATTTGTGGAGTGGGATGACTGTAGCAGTGCACCATTAGGTAGGGACAAAGCCTGAGGTGAGGCTGTGATTGAACATGGCACACAGGTGAGGTGCCAGTTCACTTTGTAGTTCATGTAGAACACAGCCAGGGATAATGTCAGGTCCCATAGAAGCTGTATTCTTAGCCTTGGACAGTGCTGTTTTAACCTGTGCAGCAGTAATACTGGGTACCTGGCAATCTACTGGTATTGTGATTGGTCCTTGGGGGGGGGGGGTAAAGTTGGCACTGAATGTGTCAGCCAGTATATTGGCAATATCTGTGGCTCGGTATAGGAGGTACTATTGTGCACTAGCTCAGAACAAATCTGGGTATTGCTGCGTAGATTCTTTCATAACTATAGAAGGCCTTGTGGTTGTCTTTACTATCTGCTACAATTCTGTTTTCATAGCTAGCTTTAGAGGATTTGATGAGGGATCTCAACTTTTTGTTGAGGCTGATAAGGGAGTTTTTCCAGTTTTGGGATTTCACCTTATTCCATATCAGTTTCCTTCTCCTGTTGTAGAGTTTGTTTATGGCAGGGGACCACCAGATTGGCTTCCTTTTTTTGGAGGAGAGCATCTTGGTTCTATTGGGTATGGCGAGATCCATGCATTTGTGTACTTGTTCGTACAGTGCATTGGTGGAGGGATGTGGATTTCCAAGGTGATTAGTTTGTGGTCGGATCAAACCAGGGAGGAGTTGAGTATTGGTGTAAAGCAATGGTCGCCCTTGTTAGTAATGACCAGGTCAAGGATGTTGCTACCTCTAGTGGGGTTAAGAACAAGCTGGTCCTGGGCATTGGAATTAATGAATTCCAGTAAACGATGGGCAAGTGTATTGGTACACGAGTAGTTTTCCCAGTTAATGGAGGGGTAGTTGAAGTCGCCCAGTATGAGAGTGCTAGGTTGGACCCAATATTCTCCAGGGTGCTTAAGAATGTGGAGTGTGAGTCTTGGGACATGATTGGGGACCTATGGCAGACTATGACCTGAATCGCTGTCTTACCCAATGTTAGCTGCACCTGAAGTATCTCTTATGCGTTATGTTGAGCTACCAGTCTGGAGGTGTGTGCATCCTTTATGAATATGGAAACACCACTGCCTTTGGAGCTTCGGTCCAAGTTCTGGGGCTGAAAGGTGTGGAATGAGTTATAGCCTAGTATTGCAGGGGTGATTTCTGCTGCCTTGAACCAGGTCTCTGTTACAGCACAAATGTTGATGTTCTCCATTTTAAGGAGTGCTTCAAGAAAGTACATTTTGAGATTTAGACTTCTAGCGTTGAACAGCATGACCCGCAGATTGCATTTGTTTGTAGCTGTTATGGTGGTAATTTGGTCTTTGGAACACCGCCTAAAAAGGCACTATAGGGGTGGCAATTAGCCTTGGCCAGTATCCGGTAGCCCAGGGGTGACAGATGCAGGCCATCTCTGGCAAAGCATCGAGGTCTGTCAATCATGTCATCTCAGACAGATAATGGATCCCCTTAGAATGACACCAGAAACTTAGCCAATTGTTGAAATCAATCATTTTCTGCTTGTACTGTGCTATCATTCTGGGTGATGGTAGAATGCTGCTCAGGGCTAGGGTCATACCCTCCAGGGCTACATAATCCGAGAGCTCCTCCATGTCTCTTTTCATGTAGTCTAGGGAGGTACGTCTCAGGTCATTCACACCCACATGTACAATGACAGAGTTATATTTGTACCTGCTGTTGAGAGACTAGAGTGCGTGCATTATGTGGTGGATCCTGGCACCTGACAGGCAGCTGACTGTTACTTTCTCCATATTCAACCTAGTGAGTGGGACATCAGTGTGCCTCACTATCAAGTCACCTATGACTAGTGTGTGGGCATGCTGCTTTGCCTTAAGGGCTTTGGTTGAGTGGCACACTGTTTAGGAGAGTTATGTGTCTCGTGATTAGTGTTGTGTTGTGGTGGTTGAGTGCATTTCTGCCTTGGAGGTCTTTACTGTTTGGTTATTTATTGACAGTCTCCGCAAAGGTGGGTGTGTGGTTTGTGTTTTTATGTGAAGGCAGTAGCGGTGTGTGTTCTGGAGGGCTGTGTGCTCCATGTAGTGTGGTGTGGTGCAACTGTTGACTTTCTCCTCTTGACCAGCTATTCTGGTCTTGGCTGGAGAGTGTGTGGCTTCCAATTTTGGTATATAAGTGCATCTCTCGCAAGTCCGACTGTTGGGAGGTAAGAGTACAGGTGTGTCGGTGTACATGAGGCAGTTGCCACATTGCCTCAGGATGCCCAAATTCACCAGGTTAATAGGAGAAAGCACACGGAAATGACCTTTAGAGATGGCTGGAGGGGTGGGCATTAATAATAAGTACTGGAGCGGTTTCCTTGTAGAACATTTAGTGCTGGTAGCACTTCTGTGTGCTACAATAATTGCTACAAGAAGTCTGGTAAAGTGCTAGACTAATAAGCTAGCAAAAGTGCAGGAGAGGAGAGAACTAGCAGATCTAAGGGAAAATTTGAAGAGCAGACTTTGGCACCACTCAGAAGCTTACAAACAGTCCTGGATACAGCAAGTCTGTATCTGGACTAGACTAATTACAGGAAAGACGGGAAACAAGTACAAACATGGGCTTTTAAACCAGAAAGTTGAAAGAGATTTAAAAACTGCCCAAATAGCCAATAAACTACAATTTCTGTCCAGAAACCACTCCTCTTGTTGTAGATAGGCTACCTAGTGCTTACCACTCCCACCGATAAGCTGAAGGCTTCCCTCCAACACAGAAAGGCTTGGGGGGACTCAGACGTTTACAGTCTAGGATACAGCAAATCTGTATCTGGACTAGGTTAGTTACAGGAAAAGAGGGAGATTATCTCAAACGCTGGCTTTTAAAACCAGAAAAGTGAGAGATATGGAAAAACTGCCTAAATGGCCAATAACTATAATTTCTGGGCCAGAAACTACTACGTTTGTGGTAGGTAGGCCACCTAGTGTTTACCGCTCCCACTGATAAGCTAGAAGGCTTCCCTCCAACAGAGAAAGACTTGGGGGAGGGGGGGCTCAGAAGCTTAGAAACAGTCCTAAATACAGAAAATCTGTATCTGGACTAGACTAGTTACAGGAAAGGCAGGAAACAAGCTTAAATTTTTTTTTTTTTTTTTACAAAAAAACAGCTAAAACAGCACTAAAAACAATTCAAGTGCAGTGCAAGCTACCACACTTCAGTGTGTAGCAATTTTAGAGCTAATACAGTTTAAATAAATGCAATTTATTCAAACTGCATTCTGAACTGAATTCAAGTATTGTTTTATTCAACTCTGAACAGTTAAAAAGTGCCAAAAAAGACACTTATCAGCTGAGAAGCTCACTCAGTCAGAACACAACAGAGTCTAGCAACTTTTTTTTTAGTAAAGTGGAAAGGGAGAAAATAGGAACAGAAGATAAATCAAGGTTAAGAACCTATGTGGGTTGGCCTTCTCAAATGTTCTCTCTGTATTAGGTCTAGCTCTAGCCACTACATGAAAGTTTTAAACAGATAAAGGAGCAAAGAGACTTTAGAGAATCAATCAGTTATATGATGCCTAATGCAGAAAAGCACAGATAGAGCACTGACAAACAGAAAATACAACTCTCAGTATGAAAAAACAGTTTACAGTTAAGTGATTCAGGAAAAATGCAATTACAGTAATGAAACAGTATCTAGTAATGAAAAACACAGTTAAAACGGTATAAAACAGTACACAAATGCATTGAAACAGTAAAAAAGCTTTAGAACAGTGCAAAATGTAGTAGATTAGCTTTATAGCATAATTATACTTATTAAAGAAGTGTAATTCAATGAAATACATGTAAGAAATAACGTATCCTGCTCTTGGAATCTTAAGGAATTTCTGCTTTGTCCCAGTGATGAATCATCATTCCACAGCCTGGTAAATACAAGCATAGCCCCCTGCAGACACAGGGTTTCTATACCAGAAAGGATGGAAGAATCTAGAAGCTCAAATTACTACCCAGTCCTCCTAGCCCCTGCTCTTACAACCAATCACTCATACTAGAGAAGGTCAGGAAACCCTGTTACTCTCAATAACAAAGAAGACAAGACACTATCAGCAGAAGATGGCTGCCAGAAACACAAGAAACTCAACAAACAAAACTACCAGGCCTAGATAACAACAGGCCTCTATCCAGATTATGCTACCTGAGTAGAACACAGAAACCTCACAAATTAAGTCTTTTAACCAGACAGTGGTGCCAAGTCACTTCTGAAAGTACCAAGCTAACAAAGATAAAAAAGTGTTTATTTTTCCTATCCTCCATAAGAACTCCCTTCTATGTACTCTACGGTCAGATAATTAGCTAGCCAATTTAACAGTTTACAAAAAGCAATATACCACTTCCAAATGAAATCTTCCATGGCTTACCCAATGTGCAGGAATTCCACAGCTACTTTATGGGTAGTCAGAATAGCAAAAAAACATCATACGGCACAAAGGGTAGATCATCTGGCAAATCATCCTATGGCAGTGTATTAACTTTAGAGATTTTGTAGTGCTAAATGAGACCGCTACTTAGGATACTGGTGGTCCAGTTTCAAGAATGTGTTGTGGATGTACACCTCAGTCCTAATAACAAGATCTTAGAAACTCTCTTAATCAGAAGCAACAGGTTTTGGTACAGTGCTACCTTCTTAATGACAAGAAGATGCAGGTCACATAATGGAAGGTAATACATAAGTAGGTTCCATGTGATATTAACCAGAGCTACTTACATGCGGCATGAAGCACACACAGTGCTTTTATTCCTATTATCCTGCATGTATAATAGCAATGAGAGACAAGAGAATGCCTGTCCTGGGATATATCAAACAATAGCCATTTCGCAATCTAAACAGTATAAGCAGAGTATAAAAAAGAATTTATGTTCTTACCATAACGTTCCATCTGTGTTGCCGCTCTTCATTCATTCCTGACAGTTGGGTCTCGGTTCCGTCCTCGGAAAAAACAACAATCTGGACGGAGACTCACTGTTCTCTAACACAGTGGGTAAAACCTGAACACCCTCCCCATTCACCTAACATCCCTATCCTCAGTTACCCTATTTAAAACCAAACTTAAACCATACCTTAAATCACATTGGTTATGCCCCTGTGCTAACCCAGACTAACTACCTCACTTGTCTCCAGACACTAATCTGCATACCTGCATGAGCTAGTTAATCTTTTTAACAATAATGTGTGCGTGACTTTACAGTTTAATAGTGTTCTTTTTTTACATATTTTTACATATTCTTGTATGTACATCCATACCTGTTATGTAATAGGATTGTTTTTTTCTTACTCATAAGCTAAAATGCAATTAAGTGTTATGATTGCCAAAACTTTGTAATGTACCTGTGTTTTGTAAATACTACTCTGAAGTGTGGAGCTTTTCTCCCCAGGCCTCCACTGAAAATGGACATGTATCCAGTTGGACCAGCCCGGTCAACAAATGTAAAATAAATAAATAAACTGACTCGGCTGTTGTAACAAGCTCATGCCAGGCAGAAACTCTTGCGCTAAGGCTACCCATAGTACCTCTCTTCCCTTCAGATCGAGTTTGCCCACAGAAATAAAGAAGCAGAAGCTTTATCTGAGCAACTGCCCTACTACAGAACCAGGACTAGTTCCGAACCTCCAGGAGTCTTTTGGTGGGGGTTGGAGGGTGGGATGTCAAGAATGAATGAAGATAAACAACACAGATGGAACATTATTTTATTTAACATTTGTTGACTGGAAAAGTCCGACTAGGACAGAGCCTATTTTCCACGGAGGCCCAGAGAGAAATGCTCCAGATGCATGTCTTTAGAATGTGGGAGGAAACTGCAGTAGCCGGAGGAAACCCACATAAATGCAGGGAGAACATGCAAACTCTGAACAGAAGGCACCCCAGCCAAGAATCGAACTGGAGAACCTCTTGCTGTGAGGTGACAACGTTAACTACTGCACCACTGCTTCGCCCATGTGGTGTGGGGTATGGTAAGAACATAACTTCTTTATCTGATGTTGTCAATCTTCATTCATGCATAACAGTTGGGACAGCGTCCCTAACTACTTTATGTCCCAGGGAGGCCCTATGGAAGGATATCCCTGAGCACCACACAGCCAAATGATGCTCTTCCTCTGGAGACCATGTCCAATTTGTAATGAGTGATAAAGGTATGAGGGGTAGCCCAAGTAGCTGCTGCGCAAATGTCATCCATGGAGGCTCTAGAATGAAAGGCCACTGAAGTGGAAATTGATCTGGTAGAATGAGCCTTGACTTTAGTTGATAGACTTTTTATTTTGATGATAAACAAAGGTGATACAATCTCTCAACCATTTCGACAGGTGACTTTGAAAACTGATTTGCCTAGTTGAGGATCTGAAAATGGTCCAATTTTCTGAATGATTTTGTTCTCAGTAAAAACATAATTGTCTGTGTACATACAACAAATGCAAACAATATTCTCCTTTGTTTGAAAAATTCAGGAAGAAAACTGGCAGGTCAATGGATTGGTTAATATTTGAGTCTGAGACAACTTTGGGAAGAAAGAAGGGGTTAGCCCTAAGGAATACTCTCTCTTTATGAAAAATGATGTATGGGAACTTTACACATAAGGCCTACAATTCTGATATTCTCCTGGCTGAAGTGATGGCTACCAGGAATGTCTTCCAAGATAAACATTTTATATCACAGGTGGCTCCTGGCTCAAAGGGCTGACGGATCAAAGTTTGTAAGACTAACGTCAAATTCCAAGGTTCAATGGGCTCTTTAAAAGGTGGCTTTAAATGCCCAACTCCTTTTAGGAAGGTTTTGCAGAAGCAGTCAGTTATCAAGAAAAAATCATCAAAGTCATTATGGAAATTTGATATAGCCACTAAATGAACTCTGATTGTAGAAGCTGAGGCTCCTGATTGGAGCAAAGTTGACAAGTATTCCAACACCTTAATCAATGTTAAAAAGGGGTCAAGTCCTCCTCTTTGAGACCAGATCATAAATCTGTTCCACTTACTAAGATGAAGCTAAGATAAGATTAGGATGTACCAGCCCCTGCAGATGAGACAGGAGTCCCATAGTTGGGTCCAGAGTCCACGGATGGTGAACTAGGTGAGGCCAAAGAAAGGGGAACCAGACTTGAAGGGGCCAATAGGGTGCAATGAGGATCACTTTGCTTCTCAAGTGTTGCACTTTCTTCACAAACTGGGGTATTAGGGGAATGGGAGAAAAAGCATAGTGCATTCCTGGGGGCTAATCATGTAGAAGGGCATCTCTCGGGGACTCCCACTAAGGGGGGTATTAGGGCGAAGTAGCTGCTGCATTTGTGGCTCATGGGAGATGCAAACAGATCGCAGCAAGGCTGACCCCAATGATGAAAGATCTCCGTCGCTACCATGGGATTGAGTGAACATTCATGAGGGAGGAGAATGCATCTGCTCAGTCTGTCTGCAATCACACTGGAATTCCTGGGAATGTGTATTGCTATCAGAAAGCGGTTGGAAGCAATCACCATTGCCATACTCTCATGGCTTCCCCGACATAATGGATAGGATCTGGTTCCACCCTGTTTATTGATGTACCAGATGACCAACATGTTGTCTGACTGGATAGCAATTGTCCCAGACGGAAGGGCAGATTGGAATGCTTGCAACGCTAAAAAAGGTTTATATCAGAACATCGAAGGCGGATAAGTCCAAAGCTCAAAACTTCAAACCTCGAAGAGCAAAAACAAACCGTAAAACGGAGATCGCCATACAGTGCGGGAAGGGAAGATTTCCCTTTACTGCATTATAGTGCGATCTCAGAGTTGGTATTTTTAAGTAGCAGGGGGGTGGGGGTGCAGGGGGGCTTACCCCCCTGCAGAGAGCATTTTTTTTGTTTTGTTTTGAGTATTTAGTATTTTTTTTTGTAGGTTTGATTTTGTCAGCTTTCGAGGTTTGCAGTTCGAAGTTGTGAGGTTCGGACTTGTAAGCTTTCGATTATCTGATATAGACCCTGCTAAAAGTACCACCTTCAGTTCTAGGACACTGATATGCAAATTGGCCTCCAAGGGGGACCAAGTGCCTTGGACTGTCTTTCCCTGAAAATGCCCCCCCACCCCATCAGAGATGCATCCATGGTCACTACAGCTTTGGGCTGAGGGAGTAAAAAAGGGGGACTCCATAACTCCTCTTCTGGCTTCATTCACCAATCCAGATCCTGCTTGCATCAATTTGTTATGCAGATCAGATAAGACATGGAGTGTGTTAACAGAGACCACTGTGACGCTAGCAGCCATTGAAGCAGCCTCATGTGGAATCTCGCCAGTGGAACTAGGGCGATTGTCGCTGCCATTGACCCTAGTAGTTGTAAGACCAAGCAAGCTGGAACTATGTCTTGAGAGAGTATCGCTTGGAGCTGTGACCTTAACCTTTGTAATCTGTGAAGACGTAGAGCAACCACGTAGTATCTTGTGTCAAATGTCACTCCGAAGAATTCTAAGTTTGAGTGGGTGCCAAGTTTGACTTTTCTTTGTTTACTGAAATGCCTAAGAACCCTGCCAGTTCAAGAGTATAGTATAAGGCATGAAGCAGTACATGCCTGGTGTGGACGATAAGCAGCCAATCATCTAAATATGGAAACACCCGGAATCCTTGCAACCTCAGATGAGCTGCTACCACTGCCATGCATTTGGTAAACACCCTGGGGGCTCTGCAGTGCGCGAAATTGGTAATGACTGGCTTACAACCGGAAGTGGAGATATCTTCTGGAGTGCTTGTCCATTTTTATGTGGTAATACACATCCTGAAGATCTATATAACACATCCAATCTGCTTTCTCCAGAAAAGGAAAGCTAGACTGAACCGTGACCATCCAGAATTTTGTCTGTCTGACAAACTTGTACAAGATACTGAGGTCTAGAATTGGCCTCCAGTCCTCTGTCTTTTTTGGCACTAAAAAGAATCTTGAGTAAAATCCGGATCCTACTTGGTCTGGTAGGACTGTTTGGATGACTCTTTTTTCGAACCGCTTTTGAAAATATTGAGCTGCTGCTTCCCTCTGACTGGGTGGAATGTTGGGGATTTGCCTTTAGAGCCTTGGATAAAGATCGAAGGGGATATGGTAACCTCTGGTAATTATTGTCTGGACCCAAGAATCTGATGTTATTGCATGCCAGGCTAAGTGGTGCAGACAGAACCTTCCTCCGACTGCCTCCAAAGGTAAGCAATCAGGCCACTTCTCAGGAGCGCTGATAGTGTTGCCCAGAGAAGGAATCTCTGGAGCCCTAGTTATGTGGGCCCCCTCTGCCACAGGAGGGATATCTTCCTGACGAGTTTCCCCTCTGTCCCGGGGAGAAAATTCACCATGTGTATCCTGAAAAGGCCCTTGGGACTTCCTGAACCACATCTTTCCACTCCTCTGATTCCTGGAATAGGGTCATTGAGGAGTAGAAAAATATAAGCCCACAGCAGAAATTGTCTTTCCATCCTTTTCACACCTGGCTAATGTGTCTAACTTTTGGAACAAACAGCGAGGAAGCATCAACAGGAGCATTGACGAAGGAAGACCTGAAGGGGTCCGCAAAGTCATACAAGCGCATCCAGGCCTGATGTCTCATGACAACGCCTGCATCCACTGCTCTGGCCTCCCTTGGTTGTATGTGCAATCAACTGCATGGAAGAGTTAGAGATGGATTCTAGGGACACAAGCTGGGAGACAACCTTATCACATACCTCGTCAGACACTGCTCCTGCCAAGGTTCCTGAGAGTTCAGTGATCAGGTCCCTCTGCAGATGAGTAAAATCTGCCAAATAATTCAACAACTATATGGCAAAGGTCACTGAAGAATAAACCCGCTTCCCTAATCTGTCCAACATCTGAGACTATCGGTTTGGAGGATGGACAGTAGGACTCTCCTCTGTGAGTTCCTTCCTTGTGGCCGCTACCACCACCATAACATCTACCGCTAAACTCTTGGACCAGTGGGGCTGATCCTCTAGGGGGGGGGACAGTATTTTGTCAGGTCTCTGTGGAATTGGCTCAATGGTGCCAGGGGCCTTTCAAGCATGCTGCACGATAAGCTTGACTAACTCATCTGCAGGTGGGGTCATCCAGGAAGTAGAAGGTCAGGCACGGAAATCCTGCAAGAAGACAGATTCCTCGGAGGAAGGGTTGGTGGTCTTCCAGTCACCCCTCTGCCTTAAGATTTCTAGGATCTCTCCAAAGGAGACATCTTCAGGGGGTGACTGAGAGGACTATTCCCCTTCATTGTAGTCTGTATTCTCGGTGAGAGATTCTTCCAGAGAATCAAAGTGCTTCCTGTTGCACAATCTCTCATCGGGGGGGGGGGGGGTGTCTGAAGAGGACTCTGAAGAGAGGGTACCCTGCAGTAGGGCATTTTGCTGCTCCCATGCCTACTGTCCTAAAGTAGATTGTGGCAGCTGTGAACCAGAGTACACATAGATATGACATTCCGACGTAGAGGGTGCCAACTGTGAACCTGCTGAGGTGAGCGCTCTCGCCATAATCTGAAAGACAGGCCCACCTGAAGAGGGATGGGAGCCCAGAACCAAGAAAGACAACCTTGGAACTGGAGTCATACCCCGCTCCAATGAGCCCACCACCAGAGAAGGAGCCACAAGCGGACCTTGAACACTCATAGCAACCAGAACCATAGACAGCACCATGGCAAAAATCAGTACCGTACTAGGGATTCTGGAGCCAGCAGCCAAGTCATGGTCTAGTGGGTGGGTCAGCTCCAACTGAGCTGAGGTCTACAGCATGGGTACCAGAACCAAGATGAGATCCACCATTGGTGCAGAAGAAGTTGACACCAGGAGAGGAGTTGGCGTCGAGGGCTCCAAATCCTGCGGGAAGGTTGAAGGAAGAAGATAAGTTGGAGTTCATGGAGAAAAAACCTCAGCTCTGGGTGGGAGGGAGGTCCTAGATGGGGTTGGAATACCTCTGGCCACCAAGAGCTGATCCACCAATCTAACTACATCAAGCTCCAAAAGGCTTCTGGGGGAACAAATAGACATCCCCGAAGGAGATTCTGGATGATCAATAAAGGGAATCAGCTGCTGATCAACAAAGGGGTCAATAGATGGGGGAATATCTTGTTCTGGCTAGGGATTCGACCTTCAGCACAGTGATCAGTTGACCAAAAGCTTGTACTGGGGGGAAGTTACCAGTTTTACAGGGGGAACTATTATTGGTGCCAAGAGGGTCCGAGGTACCGTGTAGTCAGTTCCATGAAAATAGACAGCACAGTGGAAGGGGTTGTAGTCTCTGGTGCCATGATGGTTGTCGGTGCCGATTTCAATTGTTTAGATTTTGGATCCGTGGAAACCTGGCCTTTTGATGATTTTGGTTCCTGAGAATGAGGGGACGCTGGAACAGACTGGCTCCTCTTTTTCACTTCTTTTTTAGGAAGTTTCAACACCTCCACCTCAAACAAAGTCTCTGAAAAGGGGTTTTTAACAACCCCTTTAAGATCAACTTGTTTCAACGCTTTGCAAGGGTCTGAGCATTAAAACCCTTACAGAGCTCGCATGGAGGCTGAAGTTCAAAGTGTGGCACTCCTATACAATAAATGCAGGAAAGATGCCCATCAGAGTTCAGCATTTCCTGCCACATTTGTCACATTGTTTAAATCCAGTTGTACCTTCATCAACCATTGTTAGGTAAATCACAAATGAACGGTCATTCACCTGATAACACAAACACACAACAGTGAAAAACAAAGCAAGTGAAAGTTTTTTTTTTTTTAAAGTGTACTTACAATGGTAGCAAGAGAAATACCCAGAAGGGTAAAAGGGAAGAAAGGGGAAAGAATACCAACAATGGTATTTAAGAGTTACCAAAGGTAAGAGGGAAGGGAGGGGCCTATACCAACAATAGTAAAGAAGAAATATCAAGTAGGAAAACAGCACACACAATAATTTGGTAATATAGAACAAAGCAACTAAGAAATATTAAAGAGGGAAGCTATAAAAGAGAAAAGTATTGAAAAATATATAGAAAAATAAAGCACTTAGCTTGAGAGCACAGCCTGACTCGTCTTGAAACGCTATGCGGCAAACGAGATCTGAAGGAAAGGGAAGAGAGGCACTATAGGTAGCCTTAGCTCAACAGTTTCTAGCTGGCATGAGCTTGTTACAATGGCCAAGCTTGTTCGGAGGATGGAACAGAGACCCAACTGTCATGAATGAATGAAGACTGACGTCATCAGATAAAGAAGTTATGTTCTTACCATAACGTTCCATCTGTGTTGTTCACCTTCATTCATTCATTACTGATGGGTATCAGTTCCGTCCTCGGAACAGAGTCAGCCATCATAACAAGCTTGCGCCAGCCAAAACCTCTCGAGCTCAGCTTACCCATAGTGCCCCTCTCTATCACCTCAGATTGGGTTTGCCCGTAAGAAAGAAAGGGGAGGCTTTATCTTGGCTACTTCCCTACCGCACAGCTTGGGCCAAATCCAAACCTCCAGGAGTCTTTTGGAGGAGGTAGGAGGGTGGGATGTAATGAGTGAATGAAGATGAACAACACAGATGGAACGTTATGGTAAGAACATAACTTCTTTACCTGATAATCTTCATTCATTCATTACTGATGGAACAGAGTCCCTAGCTACTTTAGGTCCTGGGAGGCCCTATGGAAGGATATTCCTGAGCACCATTGAACCAAAGGATGCTCACCCCCTGGAGACCAAGTCCAATTTGTAATGAGTGATAAAGGTATGAGGGGTAGCCCATGTTGCTGCTGCACAAATGTCATCCATGGAAGCTCTTGAATGGAAGGCAACAGATGTCGCAACTGATCTGGCTGTATGCGCTTTGACCTTAGTTGGTAGGAGAGCTTTGTTTCTTTGGTAGATAAAGGAAATACAATCTCTCAGCCATTCAGCTAAACTTAATTTTCCCAGTTTTGATCCGGAGAAGGATACGAATAATTGATCAGATTTTCGTAGTGATTTAGTGCTATCCAAGTAGAAAAGCAATTGTCTATGCACATCAAGCAAGTGCAGGCAATATTCTCTTTTATTAGAAAAATTGGAAAAGAAGACTGGCAGGTTAATTGTTTGATTAATAGTCAAATCCGTAATAACTTTGGGTAAGAAGGATGGATTAGTCCGGAGTGATACTCTGTCTTTATGGAAAACCATGTAAGGACATTTTATGCACAAAGCTTGTAGTTCAGATATTCGCCTTGCTGAGGTAATAGCTACCAGGAATACAGTTTTCCAGGATACAAATTTTATATCGCAAGTGGCAGCAGGCTCAAAAGGAGGATGGGTCAAGGACTGTAGAACCAATGTCAAATTCTAAGGTTCAATTGGCTCTTTGAAGGGTAGTCTAATGTGCATGACACCTTTCAAAAAGGTTTTACAGAGTCGATGAGATGATATGGACGAGTCCTGGAAGCCATTGTGGAAGTTTGAGATAGCCACCAGGTGTACTCAAATAGTGGAAGCTGCTGCTCCCGAATGGAGGAGGTTTGATAAATAGTCCAGTACAGAACTCACCGGAGCCGAGAATGGGTTGAGTCTTTTCCCTCGAAACCAAATTATGAATCTAAGGTAAAGTTTCCTGGTAGATGGTTTGTGGGAAGCCAGAAAAATGTTTCATACAGGGGAGGATAAATTATTCTGTCTGGCAATTACTGGAAGTGAAGCAACCAAGCTGTCATCTTGAGACTCGATATGTTCGGATGGATCAACCCTTGTGGGTGCAACAGCAATTCCAGAGTTGGATCCAGAATCCATGGTTGGTGGAGTAAGTGAGGCCAAAGGAAAGAAAACCAAACTTGTCGAGGCCAATAGGGAAAAATGAGGATTACTTTGCTTCTCAACTGAAGAGCTTTCTTTAGAAATTGTGGGATTCGGGGAAGAGGGAGAAAGGCATAAAGAAGTCCAGTGGGCCAATTGTATATTAGAGCGCCCCTCGGGGACTCCCCTGAGGGGGGATTAGGGCAAAGTAGCTGCTGCAGTTGTGGTTTGTGGGGGAGGTGAATAGATAGCAGCAAGGCTGGCCCCAGCAATTGATGATCTTCGTCGCTATGACAGGATTGAGGGACCACTCATGAGGCAGGAGAATGCATCTGATCAGTTTGCTTGCAATTACAGTGGAATCCTCGAGAATGTGCATTGCTATCAGAAAGTGGTTGGAAGATATCACCCATGGCCAGATTCTCACGGCTTCTCGACACAATGGGGAGGATTTGGTTCCACCTTGTTTGTTGATATACCAGACTACGGACATGTCTGACTGGATAGCAATCGTCCCTGACAAGAGGACAGATTGGAATGCTTACAACACTAGAAGCACTGCCCTCAGTTCTAGAACATTAATATGCACATTGGCCTCCACGGGGGACCAAGTACCCTGGACTGTTTTTCCCTGGATATGCCCCCCCACCCCATCAGGGAAGTGTCTATGGTCAATATGGCCTTGGGCTGAGAAGGGAAGAAGGGCCAACTCCATTGTCCTTTTTCTGGCTTCATCTACCAAATTAAGTCTTGTTTGCATTGATTTGTTATGCGGCTCTGAAAGGATATAGGATGAGTTAGAGGGGACCACTGTGCTGCTAAAAGCCATTGTAGGATTCTCATGTGTAGTCTTGCTATGGAACTATAGTAAATCGATGCTACCATTGATCCTATTAGCTGAAGGACTGTACAAGCTGAAACCTTGTCCTGAGAGAGTATCACCCAGAGTTGGGACCTTAGTCTTTCTAGCCTGTGAAGTAGCAGGGTGACTAGGCAAGACTGAGTGTCGAAAGTTGCCCCTATGAATTCCAGATTTTAAGTAGAAGTCAGTTTGAATTTTTCTTCATTTATTGAAATCCCTAAGGATCTTGCCATCCTCAGGGTGTAATGTAAGGCTGTACTCAGTAGACGCTTGGTAGGGGTTGTAAGGAGCCAATCATCTAAATACAAAAACACCCAGAATCCTTGCACTCTCAAGTGAACTGTTAACACTGCCATGCATTTGGAGAACACTATGGTGTCTGTAGAGAGACCAAAGGGAAGTGCTTGGAATAGGTAGTGATCGTCTCCCATCCGGAAGAGGAGGAATCTACTGGGGCATTTGTCCATTTTTATGTGGTAATAAGCATCCTGGAGATCTATCAAGCACATCCAATCATCTTTCTCCAGAAACGGAAGGACAGACTGAACCATGACCATGCGGAATTTTGTCTGTCTGACAAACTTGTTTGGAATGCTGAGGTCCAAAATTGGCCTCCAGTCCCGTCTTTTTTTGGCACTAAAAAGAACCTTGAGTAAACTCTGGATTCTATCTGGTCTGGTGGGACTGTTTGGATGACTCTTTTTAGAAGCAACTTTTGTATTTCCTGAGCTGCTGCTTCACGTTGACTGGGTGGAACATCAGGAATTTGCCTTTGCTGCTTTGGGAAAGAATCAAAAGGATGTGATAACATCTGGTAATTATCGTCTGCACCCAAGAATCTGTTGTTATGGATTGCCAGGCAAGGTGGTACAGAGAAAATCATCCCCCAACTGCTTCCAGAGGTAAGCAAATCAAGCCACTCTTCAGGAGTACTGATATGGCTTTCCAGAGAAAGAGTCTCTAGATCCCTGATTATGCAGACACCCTCTGCCTCCAGTGGGGCATCATCCTGATGAATTTCCACCTCTGCCCCGGGGGGAAAACTCACCACATGTGTCACGGAAAGGACCCTGGCCTTTCCTGAACCACATCTTTCACTCCTGTGATTCCTGGAGAAGGATAATTGGGGGGATGGAAAAACAGATGCCCACGGCAGACAGGGTCTTGCCATCCTTTTCACACCTGGCTAATGTGTCTTTTACCTTTGAGCCAAAAAAGCTTCCATGGGAGTGTTGAGAAAGGAAGACTTAAAGGGGTCCGCAAAATCACATAGGCGCATCCAGGCATGACGTCTCATGACTATGCCTGCACCCACTGCTCTAGCAGACCCTTTGGTAGTAGGAGAAATCAACCGGATGGACAAATTAGATATGGACTCCAGGGTGGCAAGCTATGAGGCAACTTTGTCATGCAACTCATCAGATACTGCTCCTGCTAGGGTTCCTGAGAGTTCCATGATCAGGTCTCTCTGGAGATGGGTAAAATATGCCAAGTAATTCAAGGACCGAATGGCAAGGGTCGATAAAGCATATACCCGCCTCCCTAACCTGTCCATCACCAAGACTCCCTGTTTGGGGGATGGACAGTAGGACTCTCCTCTGCGAGTTCTTTCCTAGTGGCTGTCGCTGCCACCACCAGTGTGTCTACTGGTAAGCCTTTGGACCAATGGGGGTGATCCTCTAGAGGGGACAGAATTTTTTCTGGTCTCTGGAGGATAGGTTCAATGGTATCAGGATTCTGCCTGGTGTGCTGCATAATGAGCTGAACTAGATCATCTGCAGGTGGGGTCACCCAGAAAGTAGAAGGTCGAGCACAGAAAGCCTGCAAGAATACAGACTCCTCAGAGGAAGGGTTGGTGGGCTTCCAGTCTCCCCACTGCTTTGAAATTTCTAGTATATCTCCAAAGGAGACATCCTCAGGGAGTAACCGTGGGGATCTTTCCCCTTGATCATAATCTGTATCTTCGGTAAGGGATTCTTCAGGGGAATCCACGTGCTTCCTCTTGCATGATCTCTTACAGGGTACCTTCTCAGCGGGGGGCATCTGAAGAGTGGATGCCATGTGGAAGGTTATCTTGAGGTTCCCGTGCTCGATGTCCCAGAGTAGTGGACTGTGTCAGCTGCGGTTCAGAGGACATGTACATGTGGCTTTCCCACGCCGAAGGAACCAGCTGCGAGCCTGATGAGGCAAGTGCCCTCTCCATCAGCCAGAAAGCAGGCCCGCCTGAAGATGGATGGGAGCCCGGAACTGAGAAAGAACCTCAGGACCAGGGTCACACCCTGCTCCAATGAGCCCACCCACCAGGGAAGGAAACATGAGAGGACTCAGTGCCGCCAAGACAACCGGAATCGTAGGAAACTGCGCTGTAGAAAAAATAGGTGCCGTACTAAGGGTCACAATGCTGACAGACCAGTCACGACCCCGAGGAGGGATCGGCTCCGATTGAGTCAAGAACCATAGGGTAGGTTCCACAGCCATGGTAAGATCTACCAATGGAACTGAAGAAGCTGAAACTGGGATAGGCATTGGCATCAAGGGCTCCGATACCTCCAAGGAAATCGAAGGAGAAATATATGTCGGAGTCTGTAGAGAAAATTCCTCAGCTCTGGGTGGGAGGATTTAGGAGCTGGAATTCCTCTGGCCGCCAGGACCTGATCCACAAGTCTCACTATGTTGAGTTCCGAAAGGCTCCTGGAGGAGCGGGTTGACATCCCAGATGGAGAATCAGGATGTTCCAGAAAAGGATTCAATTGTTGTCTGAAAAAGGGATCTACAGTCGGGGAGTATCGGGTCAGAGGTAAGATTTTGCTCTTTGGCATAGTGGTTTAAGGACCAGTAGGTTGTGTAAGGGGGGGTAGTGACCCAAATTGGGGAGACTATTTTTGGTGCCGAGAGGGGCATCGGTACTGTAGTGGAGGTTGGTACCTGTAGGAGTTGAGGTCTTGGATGGTTCCATAATTAAGAACAGCACCATAAAAAGGGGTTTGAGGCACCGGTGCCAAGATTGCAGCAGTCAATTTAGGATGTTTAGCCTTTGGTTCGAGGGGGACTTAACAGATTTTGACTAACTGGTATGTGGAGAGGAAGGTACAGATTGGCTCCTCTTTAGAATGGGTTGAGCCCTCCGCCTCAGACAGAGCCTCCAAGAAAGGAGTTTTTAAGAGACCTTTCAGAATTAACTTATTCCTTCTATCAGTTTAAGTGTGGGTGCTAAAGCCCTTACATCAGTCGCACGGGGGTTGAACTTTCAAATGCTGTACCCCGAGACAATAAACACAAGACAAATTTCCGTCAGAATTCGGCATTTTCCTGCCACACTGACCGCATTGCTTAAAGACTGTTGTCCCCTTATCAGCCATTATTAACAAATCAAGTAACAAAACAACAATGAAGGAAAGGTCCTGTCAAAATAACAGTATACGAAGCAGGCACACCCACACACAGACACACAGTCAAGAAAAGGAAGGAATGTTTTTTTTTAATTTGGTTTACCGACAATGGTAATGAAGAAATACCCAATAGGTAAAGGGAGGAAAGGAAAGAGAGAGGGGGGAGGGAGAAATACCAGTGATGGTACTAAAGATTACCACAGAGGTAAGGGAGGCCTGTACCAGCAATGGTATGAAGAAATACCAAACTTTGGTAAAGAAATAGAAAAAATGACTCAAACAGGTAGCAAGGTTAAGTAAACTCTAAATGACTACTATCAAGGTTGAAAAAAAAAACAGTAAAAAAAAGTATTTAAGTTGAAATGTAAATTCTAAACCACTTAGCTTAAGAGCTGGCCTGACGCGTCTTAATACTCTATGCGGCAAACAAGATCTGAGGTGATAGAGACAGGGGCACTATGGGTAAGCTTAGCTCAAGGAGTTTTTGATCAAATGTTTTCTCTCGGCTATGGGTATACAGTTGCAACAGCATCAATGAATTGTCAGCTTGCTTGCTGAAGATTCAAGCCCCACCAAAAAGAACTGATAGTGATGATGATGGTGAGAAAATAGATGGTGCATCATCATGAACCTGTCACAAATAAAATAAAGCAAAAACTGCAAACTAGCCGGTGCTACCTGTAATATATAATTACAGCAGTATATAATTACAACAGTCTCTCTCTGACATGTCCGGTGATGAAAAAAGTTAAACACTACCAGCACCCACTAGGTAATTTATCAGATATGCTCATTAAATGTAATATAAGTAGTTTGCACTTCTGATGGGTATCGTTAAAAAGGGTCACAAATAAGATTAAGCAAAAAGTGCAAATTAGCAGTTGCTGCACAGCAGCCACTGTTAACCTGTAATATATACTGTAATTATTAACAGTATGTAATTACAACAGTTCCTCCTCGATAGTTTGGGTAAAGAAAGAAAAAGTTAAGCACTACCAGCACCCACTAGGTAATTTAGCATATATGTTCATTAAATGTAATACAAATAATCTAAACTTTTGTTGGGCATTAGTCCAAAAATCTGAAATTTTTAAATGAAAAAAATGACACTGTTAAAGTAATTTGCTGATGTTTCTAAGCCTACCTTTGCATTATAGCATGCAGTGCATAAACTCCTGAACAGCACTTTCTCCATCAAGAAATGTTTTAAACATCATCTTCATATTTAAAATTAACTACAAACTTTACATTTTCCTTGCACTGAGATCACTGAGGAAAAACAAAGGAGCTTAGCCTCAGTGACATAGGCATAGGCAAAGCACCTCTTGCATCCATGGACTATAATGGCCACAGCATGGTGCATGTGCAAAGGTGCCCCATTAAAGTCTACAAATGTAGCTCACGTTACCGTATGGTAATGTCACATCTGATGAAGTTAAATTTTTAGGGCCATGGTTTAATAAAAAGTTTACAAAGCTTTTTATTAAAAAATGGCTCAAAAAGAAAGGAAAGGCAAGCTGGAAAACATATTGAGGCATCTGACTCATCAAATACTGCAATGTATATAGAAACATCAGCAAATCACTTTAATTAAACTTAGAATTTAAAGATTTTCTTCTGAAAATATTAGCATTAGTTTCCATTTACAGTGTCAAGATTCACCATAAAGAAACATTCTTAAACTGTTTCATGTGGCACTACAACAATAATCTTGTTTTGGATACAGTTCATAATGCACCAGTACAGCTACAAAAGGGCATGTGTCCATATGTATGCGTTGCATTCATATATTTTATACATTAATGGCTTTTTTTCTGAATCTTTATCTAATAATCTATGAAATATATTGTTAAAATAGAAGTTATGTTCTTACCATAACGTTCCATGTTAGTTGTCTTCTTCTCGCCTTCTTTCTTGCTGGATGGGTTCGGAGCCGACCTCGGCTCCACTCTAAAAGCTCGAGAGTTGGTTCCACCGGCTCGAGGCTCCCCTTATATCCCACAATGCTAGGCGTGAATTACCTCAGATCTCGTTTGTGAGCTAGGCCCAGCTAATAATATAACCAGAAAAAAATGGAAAAGAGAATCCACCTCTATAAACAAATGGGGAGAGGAAAGGTGACCTAAAGCCTGATCTAGGAAAATATGCACAGCAGAGCATATACCTATAGCAAAGAGGTGGTAGAAAGAGAGGTCACAATCAAACTCCTCTAGGTCTGTCCAGGCCAGGGGGAAGGAGGGTGGGACGCAATAAAGAAGGCGAGAAGAAGACAACTAACATGGAACGCTATGGTAAGAACATAACTTCTATATGTTAAGTTGTCTATCTCGCCTTCATTCTTGCTGGATGGGACAGCGGCCCCTAGCACCTTGTCCCGGGTGGCCTAACGGAACAGACTCTTGAGAACAGTGGAACCAGAGTTAGCTCTATGCCTAGAAGCTAAATCCAACTTATAATGAGAAATGAAAGTGTGAGGAGTAGCCCAAGTAGCCGCTGCACAAATGGTGTCAATAGGCAGTCTGTCTTGGAAGGCTATAGAAGTAGCCAAAGCTCTGGTAGAATGGGCTTTAGGTTTGTTAGGCAGCTTTTGGTGTCTAATTTCATAAACAAGGGAAATCAGAGATGTTAGCCATCTAGATAATGATACCTTTGAAACTGAAAGTCCCTTTCTGCCTTCTGCATAAGAGACAAACAGCTGGTCAGATTTTCTGAATTGTTTGGTTCTATCCAAATAGTACCTTAACTGACGATGAACATCTAGCCAATGCAATTTCTGTTCAGACCTGTTAGAATATTCTGGAAAAAACACAGGAAGGTCAATGCTTTGATTTAGGTTAGACGCCGAGGCTATCTTAGGTAGAAAGGACGGGTTGGTTCGTAAAGATACCCTGTCCTTATGGAACAACAGATAAGGAGGTCGACAGCTGAGTGCATGAAGTTCTGAAACTCTTCTAGCTGAAGTAATAGCTACCAGAAAGAGTGTCTTCCATGATAGCAATTTTAAAGAACAGGAGGCTGCAGGTTGAAAGGGGAAAGAATCAAAGAACTAAGAACTAAATTTAGGTCCCAAGGAGGAGGAGGATTTCTTATAGGAGGTCTGAGTAGAAAAACTCCCTTCAAAAAGGCTTTGCAAAGCTTGTGGGACATTATGGCAGACTCTGCAATGCCCACATGAAAGTTAGAAATAGCTGCCAATTGAACCTTAAGAGTAGAAGGAGATGAACCTGCATGGAAGAGTTCAGCTAGAAAATCAAGGACCATATGGATGGAAGCAGTGAAAGGATCTATGTCCTTTCCTTGAGCCCAATAGGCGAAACGTTTCCACTTACTCAAATAAATCTTTCGAGTGGAAGATTTATGGGAAGCTATCAAAATATCTCGGACAGAGTGAGATATTTGAGGAAGCCTGGCTAAGGTTGGAATTGGAGGAACCAAGCAGTGAGGTTCAGAGAGGGAAGGGAGCGATGAAACTGACCCGACTGATGGGTCAAAAGATCTGGAACTAGGTCCAGATGCCAAGGTCGCCAACAGAAAATGATGTAGAAAGGGGAACCAAACCTGTCGAGGCCAGTAAGGAGCAATGAGGATCAACGAGGCCTTCTGAGCGATAGCTTTCTGTATCACTTGAGAGATTAGTGGGAAGGGAGGAAATGCATACAGAAGTCCCGGGGCCAAACTTGGACTAGAGCGTCTCTGCTGGGCTGGCCTGGTAAAGGGAATAGAGTGAAATAATCTCTGCACTTGCTGTTTTGGGGAGTAGCAAAAAGGTCGCAGCAAGGCTGACCCCACTTGAGAAAAATTTCTCTCACAACAGAGTCTTTCAGAGACCACTCGTGAGGCATGAGGATAGCTCTGCTCAACTTGTCCGATTTGATTGGACTTCCGGGGATGTGCGTTGCTATCAGAAACCGCTGAGAAGAAATCGCCCATTGCCACAGTCTGAGTGCTTCTCGACACAGGGGATAGGACCTGGTTCCGCCTTGTTTGTTGATATACCACACTACAGACATATTGTCCGTCTGGATTGCTATCGTTCCCAAGGGAAGAGAGTCTTGAAGGGCTTGCAATGCTAAAAGCACTGCTCTCATCTCTAGAACATTTATGTGCAAGTGGCATTCGTCTGGTTGCCATGTGCCCTGGACAGTTCTGCCCTGATAATGCTCCCACCCGATCAGGAGGCGTCCATTGTCAGAGTAGCAACCGGAGGAAGGGACAAAGGGTCTTCCCAATAAGAGTTGAGGAAGACATCCACCACAGAAGATGATTTCTGCATGTTTGCGTAATCATGATGGTGTGGGACATCGGAAGTTGCTGGTATGACCATTGCGTGAAGAGCATCCATTGAAGGATTCTCATGTGGAATCTGGCTAATGGAAGCAGAGGTATGGCAGCCGCCATAATCCCCAACACTTTCAGAACTAACCTGGCTTTGATTCTGTTGCTGCTGAAGAGGAGCGAGACCAGTTTGTGTATGTCTGTTATTCTCTGATCTGTTAGTCTACAGACATGTTGACTGTGTCTAGATTTGCGCCTATGAAGGTAATAGTGCGACAAGCGACAAAACAGACTTTTAATTTATTGAAATGCCTAAATTTTGACAAATGCGAAAGGTGTAGTCCCTGGCTAATAGAAGAAGATGCTTGGTGGGAGCTGTGAGGAGCCAGTCGTCCAAATATGGAAACACCTGGAATCCTTGACGTCTCAGGTGAGAAGCTACCACTGCCATGCATTTGGTAAACACCGGGGCAGTGGTGAGTCCAAAGGGCAGGGCCCTGAATTGAAAATGACTGGTTCCCAGCCTGAAGCGGAGGAATCTTCTGGAGCGTCTGTTCATTTTTATGTGATAGTACGCATCCTGAAGGTCTATAGAGCACATCCAGTTTCCCTTTCCCAATAGGGGAAGGATGGACTGCAGCGTGACCATCCGAAATCTTGTTTTCTTGACTGACTTGTTCAAGATACTGAGATCCAAAATTGGTCTCCAGTCCCCTGTTTTCTTTGGAACTAAAAAGAACCTGGAGTAGATCCGGATCCTTGCTGGTCTGCTGGAACTGGCTGAATTGCTCTTTTGCAAGCAGCTTTGAAATTTCCAAAGCTGCAAGATCCCTTTGCCGGGTGGAACATCTGGAAGGGATTTTTTGATTGGTTTGGAATGCGAGAAGGGAATGGAATAGCCTTGAAATGATGGACTGTACCCATTTGTCTTGAGTCAGGGATAGCCAGGCTTCTGGGTACAGTGACAATCTTCCCGACTGCCTCCGAAGGTGGGCAGTCGGCAACACCTCAGGGATGCTGAAAGGGCTTATCAGAGAAGGTTTCTTGATTGCCCTGGTTCTGCGGACCCCCCCTGCCTCTAGGGCGATGTCTACCATTGTTGTTCCCCCCTCTGCCTCTGGCGGGGAACTGACTCTGTCGTCGGCGAAGACCCTTGAGATTGTTTGCGGAACCACATTTTCCCACTTTTCTGACCTTTAGGGTAAGGCCTAGAAGGGGTAGAAAAACGGACTCCGACGGCAGAAAGAGTCTTGCCATCTGTCTCGCACCTAGACAAGGTTTCTTTCACTTGAGGACCAAAAAGAGATGATCCATCAAATGGGGAATTAGTGAATGACGTTTTAAAGGGTCATAAAGTTGCATAGCCGCATCCAGGCCTGCCTCCGTAAGGCAACACCTGTCCCTCCGGCCCTGCTCGCAGCATCAGCCGCGTAAGAGAGGAGGCATGGAGGAGTTGGCTATGGAGTTCAGGGTAGCCAGCTGAGTGTTCATCTTGTCTTGAAAACCGCAGCCGTAGGATCCTTCAACATGTCACTCGCTTCTTTGATCAAGTCCCTTTGAAGGCGAGTAAAATGGCATAGGTAGTTCAGCGGCGCATTGCAAATGTAAGCTGGCGAGAACATCCGCTTCCGTACCTGTCCATGGACCTAGATTCCTTGTTAGGTGGATGGACAGGCACTGAAGGATCAGCTAGTTCCTTCTTAGTGGCAGCAGCAACCACCATAGCATCCACAGAAACTCCTTTTGTCAGAAACTGTTTATCTGCTGGTGCTGTAATGAATTTTGAGGGTCTCCTGGGAGTGGGGTCCACTGAATCAGGAGCCGTCCATGCCTTTTGCTACCACCTGCATGAGGGGTCAAGGGAGACACCCAGGAGGTGGAAGGACGAGAGCCAAGCGCCTCAAGGTACACAGATTCATCCTCCGAAGGGTTGAGGACTGGCCAATTTCCCCTCTGCTTAAGGATTTCTAGAATGTCTGCAAATGAGACATCTTCAGAAGGGGAGCGGGGAACCCTCGAATCCTCTAAATCTGTGTCAGAGGTGGCGGACTCAGGTGAGTCTATGTGTTTCCTCTTACACTTACTCTTCGAGGGGCTCTTCTGCCAAAACAGGAGAGGCCTCGGAAGAGGATGAGATCCCACAGGGGATTCCTGAGAGCTGGCTCTCTGCGGTCCGGGATGAGGGAGTGAGTCGACTTGACCTGAGGCACGAGAGGGAGGGACGGAGCCGACTGTGGAGTAGAACCAGGTTCTATCACACTCCGCATGACCTCGAGCACCCCTGTCAGGCAGAGCCAGAGGTCCCGCTCGAAAGCTAAAAACCTCCCTCGGCACCGACAGTGATGGCTCGAGGCCGATGTCGGAGCCGAACTCACCAGCACCGAAGCCCGAGAGGAGGCGGGTTGGACAAGGGTCGATGCCACTCACCCCTCGGAGCCGCGATGGAAGTCCGCCGAGATTCTCTAAGGAAGAAATTGGAGCCGATGGAGCCGAAGACAATTGTATCGGCTCTGACACTACCACAGTCTCGGTTCAGCGCCCAGCTCCGAGCTCAGCAGTCGGAGGAGGAACATAATGAGGACAGGGGCAGGCATCGACTGATGAGTCGGGCTCTGAAGCATTTGGGCCAGTGCCTCGGACTTAAGAAGTCGACTCACTACCCTCTGAAGGTCATGGTCCGACAGCCTCGATGACCTAGAGGAGTGAGATCTATGGCTCCGTTCAGACAGCAGAGGAGATGCTGGAGCCGAATGAACGGAGCCAAGGGATGATGACCTAGACCTCTTTCTAGATGTCGGTTCTGAAGGTCTGGTCGGAACCGACACAGGAATTTCTAATACCTCGGCTCCAGCCGGAGCCGAGAAACCACAGAAACTGTAGACTGAGACTCATCGGCTCCAGCCGGAGCCGATGTAGAGGTTTTCAGGAGCCCAGGTCTCGGCTCAGTAGCTGGGCCGAGGACCTAGAAGCCTTGGAGGGCTTTCCGGAAGAGACAGTCAGGGAACCCTCAGGCTTGAGTAAACCTCTCAGAATCAGTTTGTTTTTTCTTTCCTGCAGGACCCTGGGGCTGAAGCCGTGGCATACAGCACAGGAGTCCTGCAGGTGCAAAGGCCCCAGGCAGTAGACACAAGAAGTTTGACCGTCTGTCAGAGACATTTTCTCACAGCACGAGTCACACTTCTTGAAGCCTGAGACCTTTGAGTCTTTAGACATTTTAGAAAAGTGTAATCACACACACCCAGTCAAACACACTGATTACACCCTATCCTATTTTAAACTCAAAAATTAAAACACACTACCAAGTTTTAAATTATGAGAAAAAAACACACACACACCACTAGGGGATGGAAGAAAGAAGGCCTGAAGGCCCGAGGGAAGAACTTATAAGTTCTTGTGGAAAAAATGGGAATTTGGAGAAAAAGGGGGGGAAATTCCACTAAACTAAGGGAAACAAGTGTTAAAATTAAAATTAAAGGGGTTTAAGTATACTAACTTTAATCTAAAGTTACTCACCAAGAAGCCGGTAGGAACCAAACACCTCGATCGCTGTAGCGGCAAACGAGATCTGAGGTAATTCACGCCTAGCATTGTGGTATATAAGGGGAGCCTCGAGCCGGTGGAACCAACTCTCGAGCTTTAGAGTGGCCGAGTCGGAGCCGAGGTCGGCTCCGAACCTATCCAGCAAGAATGAAGGCGAGATAGACAACTTAACATCAAAAGGTTCTGCAAATGCAAACTACATAACTTGTTTCCAATTTCTAACTCACTATAAAATTAAACTAGGTTTATTTTTATTTACTATAGAGGGGGATAAAAGCAGCATCAAAACGTTTGATAATCAGCTATAGAGAGCAAGAAATGTGGCACATGAATGGCATTGCACAGTGGCACAGCACAACAATAATGTGTCAATGCTTAAAGTTGTTATGTCTTGGAAGCAAACAGCAGAACTAGTGGTAAAGATGTAGGGGTAAAAAAATTTAGGAGATATGACATTTGGTATGGTATCACTGACTTAGGATGGACAAACAGGCACTCCTTTGCAAGGAGTTAATGAAAAGGACAAAATGGAATAATTGCACATTCGCTGACCTCAGCACTGATCTTTGGCAGACATATAGCTTCTAAAAAGTAGCAGCAGCTAGTCAACCAATAATAAAGTGCACAACTAAGTTAAAGGGCTTAACATTGTGTGAAACTCCTAGAAAAAAAGACTGCATGGCTGTGGGAAGAAATGAAAGACAAACCACTGTGGCAGAAGAATCAGTGCCCACTGCTGTTATGGCAGAGAAGATAGAATGTTTACATGTTCATAGTTTAGTACTACGATAACTGCCCTGGTAAGCCATTTTAAGCCTTGCCAATTATCCCATTTGAGAATCAAATTCTGCACTTTATGTCTGTAGGGTGAACATCATAATCATTATGCCAAGCCCCAACTCTTTAATCTACAGAATTATTGCACAGGCAGGAAAATGAATATGCATCACCTGCTTGGAAGGCAGTTATGCTCATCCCTATGCCACCAATGCTGAAAAGTATACAGACATTTTTAAGATAAGCAGGATGCTGATAGGACATGAGTACAAACAATAATAAAATAAAGGAAATTGAAGACTCTCTAAGTCAGCATGCAAATGGCATTGCTTCTTTGTAGAAGGAAAATTTGAAGCTGAAAGGAAATGTAGTGGAAATGGACTGTGTACAGGAGGAGATGAAGACCAAACTGACAGAATGGGAAGACAGGACACAGAGCGACAATCTCGGTTTCACTACTATCCCTAAAAAGTTGTAGAGCACAAACTGTACAGACTTTATGGTTGAATGGCTTGGTAAATGGACTGGTATGCTTCTAAGAAGAGATTAGGACTGAAAGAGCACACTGGGTATACCAGCTGGGAACATTAGCTAGAAGAACACCATGACCAACTATGATCAAATCTCAAACATATGAAGAGAAGAAAAGGGCGCTATCCAAGTTGTGGAAGAAGAGACCCACTTTGCAAATCAACAAGAGTATTTGTGGACAGTAAGTACTGTTACCACCCAAATTCAAAGAAATGCATTTATCTCAGTCATTGAGACAAACAGACTTTTAAACGTATCTATCCGGCAGGACTAAAAACCCATATAGGAGTAGAGGCAGCACAGAAAGATCTCCAGGATGCCTGGAGAAAAGGGGCCAAATCATGAGTAGAGAAGGAAGGCAAATAAGGGACTAATAAGAGAGGCTCATTGGAATCAGAATGTCCGATACTAAAAATAAAACCACTCTTAGCTTTTCAGCACAAGATACTACTGATATAGAACAACATACAGTTTTCTGGAAGAGTAAGGAAGGAATTATAGATGAAGGATGTAAGCACTATGGGTATGGTGGACATTATTAAAGATGGAGATAACTAAATAGACTGAACATTTGAGATGACTGTATATCTTTGTTCAAAAAATATTAACTGATCGGACTAGGTGGGGACGAGCTGGAACATAAACGCACCTGTGCACCAAGCAGGTGGTACTATATGTAAGGGGAGAAATGAAGGCATGAAATGAAAGCCCCAAAATGTAACCCAAGGGAGGCTGCAATGCCCTGAGCACATATACACTGGCTAAAAAAAAAGGTTGAGGTGACAATGTTTATATAGTGGCAGGCAGAGTAAGGAAAATTAAAAGAAATGAGCATGTCTTGTTAGAATACTTTTTCAAGTGCACCATCGACTGTATGATAAATAATTATAATGGCTCCCTTGAAATATGCTGTTCTGCTGTAGTATAAAGAAATTCCATTATTTGGCGGCTCTCAGGCATATTTTCCAAAGTGATGTTGATTAGGCAGCGAATGGGTGGTAAAGGGGAGGAGTTTAGGGGTTTTGATCTGTCAGCTGGTAGCTGATGGGAGGGTATAAAATTGGAAAAGATACTGCAGGAGAAGCGAGCATGTCCTACTGTTGTTGTTGTTGTTGTGTCTCTCGGCTTTTCCCGGTTAGGGGTCGCCACAGTGGAACTCCGGTCCGCTAATGATTGGCAGTTGATTTTTACGTACCGAGTTGCCAGCCCTGACGCACAACCTTCAACGAAGGAATGCCCATTCACGCATGTCTCCACGCAGAAGATGCTCTAGCTGAGAGTCGAACCGGACAACGTCTTACTGTGAGACGACAACGCTACTGGGCTTAAATACAAAGAAAAGAAAATGGAAAATGATGCTGTTGGCTAATAAGAGCAAAAGAGATTGGCCAAAGAAAATGTAAAAGATGAGATGTGATAGCAAATCTAATGCAAACAACATATAGGTAGTGACATATGGATTTCCAATGGCAGATACAAATCTATGAACCAGTAGCATTCACAAAATGACTTCTGTAAAGGTGTCTAAATAATAAAAGAAAAAGTTGGGCATGGTGGGAGAAAAATATGTATAATGACAGATAGCCTAACAGGATTTGAGATGAGATGTAACTACCTTTCATTTAATAGGCTGCTTCTCACTGCAGAGAGGAAACCACACTATTTCATGACATTAAGCCATATTTTAACATGATACTGGTTCAGTAGTGAATAAGAGATAAAGGGGGAGGAAGCTCAATGATCGCTAAAATTTGCATTAATTGGTTAGAGAGAGTGGTAAAGAGGGACTAAAGCTTTAGGACAAAAGAGAAAATATATCAAGGGTCTAGGGGGCTAAAGACTGAAGGAAAGGAAAGTATAGCAATGTCCTGGTCCACAAATATAGATAATGTACAGTTAAGACCCACAATATGGTTATGATATAACAGACTGAATAACAAATAGATGGCACAAGCAAGCCTGAACTTAATGGTGCTATAAGGGAAGTGTAATGTAGGAGAATGAGTACTACACAGCAAGTGAAATTAAGATGATAGATAGTTAAATGCAACATAATGAAGCACAAGATGGGAAGGAATATTGTGCAATGAGACCAATGTGTGCTACCCATAGGCTAACATTTAAATGGCTTCTTGGGACAGGAGCACAGAAACAAGAGACGTTACAAGAAATGATTTGAAGAAGCCTGACAGGAGTAATGACTCCAATATGGGAAGTACTGAAGGCGAGGAGAGGCCTGAACATAGTTACATTAATAGTTGCATGTTACAGCAATATGGTGAGGGAAGAGTGATAGAAAATTAGAAGTGAACACTGGACAAAGGATGGGGTATGCTTTTAAATTTGAATGAGGATAATCATGTGACATTTTAATTGTTTTTTTTTTTTTAAGTTTGGGTGAATGGATTTTCTATAGGAATCTGATGAAATTGTTATGGTTCAAACAAAAGGATTTATTCCTGGCACCAATCTATGTGTTTAACTGATATAGAAAAAGGCATCCCATGACTGTTTGCTCTACTAAGAAAATTCCATGAACTGACAGAATACAAGGTTAATGACAGAAAAACAAAAGCCACAGTATTAAATTATGCTCCAGTGCATGAGCTAGTCTACAATAATCCATTTCTCTAGAGGCATGAAGATTCCATGTGAAAAAATGGGAAAAAAGGATTGTGGGTAGATTGATTATGAAACACCTAGAGGTAGCTATGAAAGAGATGTGGAGAGAACCAGAGAGAAAGGTTATTGAGAAAATTAGAAGATGGAGCAAGGGATATGGACAGTACAATAAGGGCATTCAATATGTTTTTGGTCCCATTAATATCGTACACAGTCACAGAGTAAGCTTATTTTGTAAGCCCAGAAGACAGACTGAATGGATTAGAATAAATAAAACTGTGAAAAGATTCATATTGAATGATGTACACCAAAGAGTAAGATAGGATAAACTTATACTGCCAGTATAGCAAGGTGGACTGGGAGCATCAGATTTAAAATTATACTTCCAGGCAGCACAGCTTAGGGTGGCTTAATTTTTACAGATGGAGTATTATGATGCCAAATGGAAGCTATTAGATGATGAATTAATGGGAGGAAGGGAACAAAAAGATGATTAGGATTTTAGTCATTATTTGAAAAGGAAAAGGAAGAGGTTACATTAAGGATGCAATACAGGCAAGAGCTAAAAGGGAAAGGGAAGAGACTGAGTTGTTGGCATTAGTGCCAATAGGGATAAATATTAGGAGGGACAGTTTTATGTAATTCATTCAATGCAGCTAAGAGTTGGCGGCACATACATCTGGAACCCCAGATGTAAGGATTAGTAAAGAGTTGGGCTCAGGCTAAAGAGGATAACGTAACAAATGGTAAACAGTTACCTTATCTGGGATTATTCAATTAAATCAAACAAGAAATAATGCAAAAACAGGAAACTGGGAGAAGGTGGGGTGGGTGACTGTTAACAGAAGCCCACACTCAAAGCGTTTAATTACAGAAGCGTAAAAAGCCTTCAAAAATGACTATAAAGATGAGGGAAAGGTGATTAGAAAGAGGGTTGATGAAATGTTAGGTAAAGCTTATACTAAAGGTCAACATGAAGAAATCTGTGTGGCTCAGAGATATGCACCAAAGTCCAGGTAGTTTTGAATATTTGCACTGTACTGTTTACATAAATATTTTTATACACCAAGTAGCCTATTAAGAATGTTCCCACAGACTAAGAGTGAGAGTTGGAAGTGATAAGTTGGTCAAAGGGGTAATTGGCAGCGTATCTTCTAGCACTGTCATGACCTAGATGATTTAAAAGGGGATTTTCAGAGCTTGTTGACAAAGAATATCAGTTTACCCTGGAAATAATGCTATTGAGCTGGGATGCTTCTACAAAAATGTCAAGAGGCCAGAAAAGCATGGTTAATCTTAACAGCACTGACAGCAAATAAAGTGATAATGATAAAATGGAAAAAGAGAGTTAAACCTATTTGGATAGACACACACGAAATTTTGAGTGAGATCAAAAAAGAGAACTATATTGGAAGGATAGAAAAGTCTCCAAGAGGAATAAAGAGAAATGCCATTATGGGATCAAATGTTTTTGCAGAAAGATGACTGAAAAAAAAAAAAAGAGTAAGATAGATAAAATGACAAACACAAATGTCCTTAAGGAAGAGAGAAAGAGAGACATGAAAGGATGACTCACGAGTTCTCCTCTACAAATGTCTAGTAGTAAGCAAGAAGAGGGTAAGCATACTTTATATATAGTTCAATAAGAGTTAGTGTGTTTAAGTGAGTGGGGGTAGGGACAGACAAAGAAATGTAAAGGTATTACAGAAGGTACATATGCATGACTAGGGTAACGTATAAATATAAATTAAATGAAATAACAGATGTATTGCATTTGGGATGGTGCTGGTACCTTGTAGAAATGTACATACAATGTAAACAGGAATGACAAGATAAAAGGTTTAAAAACTAGCATTTAATTTGTGTGCACCATGCAAGAGGACTGCGCACAGAGATATGTAAAGATATGGTATGAAGTAAAGAAGTTTACTAGGGAAAAAGAAAATTAATAAGTGAATAAAATTAATAATAAGCAAAAAACTGAAAGTATGAGGCAGTCGGCAAGTAGAAATTAAAACAGTAATCTTCAATGCATTTAAAGTGCTATGTTGCATAATGCTCATGGCAAATAATAACAGTTTCCTGTCTTGATCCACTTCATCTTATTCCTGCGTGTATGATTATGATGTGTACTGCTTAGTAGAGCTAGACAGTACATATTCCCATATGAAAACTCCACTGCTGTTCTGTTAATATGGTTAACTGCTTACTAATAGGCTATTAACCAAAGACATCATTTGTAGCCTAGCCACCACAAATTCCAGCACTTACTCCCCTTTCCAAGAGGAACAGAGGGCACGGCCTTGGCTGAATATTTGGCTAACCATCTACTCATCTAGGTTATGTCTGAAAGGGTTAGGGATCTACTTTCCTTAAGACAAATAGCAAGTCTGGTGGAGAGGAGAGGACATGACAGGACAGGAATTATTTGAATACGGTACCTATCCCACCAGCAGGTTCTGTTTAGAGGTTTAGAATTTTTGTGCAGGTGGTCATGATGTTAAAGATTTTGCAAATGTGTGAAACATTATACAGGACTGGCTCATTTGATGCCTTGTAGGCAACAGAGAGGTCCTTCTTTAGTAATCTGTACTAGACAGAGAAGAGAGAATGCTTTAAGATAATCTGAGCTGACTGCGGAACTATTCCCCTTGACTCTCAATAAAGAAGCATGACAGTTTTTCAAGCTGGATCATTAGCTTGGTCATACTGTAGATATACCAAAGGGAGTATTATATTTGATTATGAGCCAAATGAGGGAGGGATAGAGAGGGATATTAACTTCACACGACATTTAATACTCAATGAGGCAAGGTAGAAGGACTTTCTGAAAATATTAAGTACATGGTGCTCAAAGGTTCACTGTTTACAAAGGTGCTCAGATCCTTAAGGAGCATTTTATGAGGGTGAAATTTATGTGGTTAACGCATGGGTGTTATCGTTTTCCAAAGGAGACAATCCGACACTTTTTAGCTTTTAGTTTTAGATTGCGGTCTTGGCACCAATGATTTGTACACTTCAGGTCCTCTTGGAGGGTCCAACCGTTCTCTGGACAGTTGAAAACATCTCCACGTTTACCAAAATCTACAATCACATTCAGCCCCAGACCTTTAACATCAGCTTTAAACTCATTAAAGCAAATACTAAACAGAAGAGACCCTAGTGCTGTTCATGTGGGAATCCTACTAGTAACAAGCATTTTAGAGGACAAAGTGTCCCCAGTCCTGCCTGACTGGGTTCTGTCAGTAAGCGTACACTATCCAGTATATGTTACGTAATGGTTTAATTTTTGTCTAATTTGTTGATAATGCCAGAATGTGAAATGGTATCAAAGGCCTTTGTCAAGTCAAGTTATGCTGTGTGTACAGATCTTCCCCATCCAATGCCTCATTGAAGAATTCAAGAAGTCTGTTAATCAACCCTTTTACAAACCCAAAATGGTTTGGGTCCCCCAAATATCTTTGCTTAAGAGCTCCATAATGATGTGCTCCACTACTTTACAAATAAGGTAAGGCTTATTTGGCTGTAGCTGCCAAGATCAGTGCTGGGTCTACCCTTGTGGAAGGGATGAAAACAGTTGTTCACCACATGTCTGGCACTAAGCCAATTTCAAGACAAAGGCTATACAGACTTATGAGATTTGGTAAAACTGTGCTTCATACTGCCAAGAAAGCAGATAATCCATTGTCTGGCCCAGAGAACTGGTGTTCTTAGCTTTGGACAGTTCCCTTAGACTCTACTTCAAGGTGATCTGTGGGGTGGTTGTAAATAAAATGGCATGTAAGTGGAAATTTGGAGTGCAGGGGGTAAAGACTGAGCTAACTTTATCTGCAAGTATGTATGCTATTGTCCTTGGTGGTGGACTAGCTATGTATCAGTTCTGTGCAGTGATGGGTATTGTTCCTAAGGTTTCTAGCATAGCTTAAAGCTTTGTGGTTTGCACAGAGGTGGTAATTTTCATCTTATGATTTGAGGACTTAGTTTTGCATCCAAGTTCTTTATATTACCTCTTTAAGTTCACTTCTAGAGTATGGGATATTCAGTTTATTTCTCAGGACAAGGAGTTTTTCCCTTTTATATAGTTTGTTTATACTGGGGTTTCACCACAGGGGTTTATTTACAAACTTAATATTGTATTTGTTTCAGACAGGGACTGGTGTCTTCATATATGCATTAAGGTGTGACTAGAAACTATCTGCAAATGCAGTGGCATCTGCTACTGGTCCACATGAGAAGGGGGTTTTAAATGTTATCAGATCTTCAGCTAACAATAGTAGATTTGCCAGTGAAAAAATCTGTAAGGACTATAGGGTTTGCAGGCAATTTGAGTTTGGTACTCCTGAGGTGTTGGTCATATCAAACCAGTGACAGCTTATAACTATAAGTTAGCACAATGGGGTTGTACTTGAGCCAACACATGGGGTGTGCATTATATGATGCAGAAAGTATGCACTGACAATATGGGAGGGGAGTATTCAGAAACGGGTAATGCTTAGGCAAAGTGCTAATTAAAATGAGTCGGTGTTTGCTAGTTTCACAGAATGTGACTACATATGCATCATAAATAATTTTTTTTTTGCATAACTAGCCATTATAACTGCATTCCTAGAAATTAGGGAAAAATGCGCATTCACTCACTCATATTCTGTACTGTTTTGCATAAGCACTAATAATTTCTCAATATCCCGCATCTTGCATTCTGGAAGAACAACACTGTGACACTTCTAAATACACAACCAAGACACTGTTGCTTTGCTGTTTGTTTTACTTTATAAAGACTGCCTAGCTGTTTCAGTTTTCAAGATTATTATGAGCCAACTTATCTGTACGAAAAAATGCAATACTGCATATGCATCAGCAACCCAGGCTAGAAAAGCTAATTTTATGTGAAATACTACAAAAATTAAAATACTGCCAATACATGTGTGTGTGTGTGTGTGTGTGTGTGTGTGTGTGTGTGTGTGTGTGTGTGTGTGTGTGTGTGTGTGTGTGTGTGTGTGTGTGTGTGTGTTTACTGATGTAAAAACTGAGAAAAATCATGATGCCTTAATCTAGTTATTACTTTCCAATGGATGTAGTCCACTGTACCTTCCTTCAGTATCAATCCATTCTAAGTTAATAGATACTTACTATTCAGGAAAACAAAATGTTATTTATTATTTAACATTAAATAACATCTCCATAAAATGACAGTCTGCGACAGCCATATTACTGATCAGCCGCAAATATCCACCCATGTTTCTACCATTTTTCCTGCCTAAATCTGGAAATGACTAATACATTTATGCTTAATGTGAATGGAAACCAAATGGCAACAGCTGTTGCAAGAACATAAAACATAAATTTTGGTGTGATATTACACATACACGCACACACACACACATATATATATATATAGATACACACATATAGATATATATGTAGATATATACACACAACTCTTCCTCGCACTCTCTCTCTCTCTCTATATATATATATATATATATATATATATATATATATATATATATATATATATATATATATATATAGTGTGTGTGTATATATATATATATATATATATATATATATATATATATATATATATATATATATATATATATATATATATATATATATATATATATATATATATATATATATAAACACTACACAATCCTGAAAGCCCAAAATCCTGAGACCAAAATCCTGAAAGTTCAAAATCCTGAAAACACACAGGATACCAACACTTACTTTGTTAGGAGAAAAAATATAAAAATAAAAAATGTACAATATGCTGGTTGCATAAGTGTGCACACCCTTAAACTAATACTGTGTTGAAGCACCTTTTGATTTAATTACAGCATTCAGTCTTCTTGGGCATACACCTGCCATTAATTAGAGAGACTCTGATCAACCCCAAATAAAGTTCAGCTGTCCTAGCAGGATTTTCCTGACATTTACTCAATTGCCTGCTACAGCAAAAGCCATGGTTCACAGAAAGCTTACAAAGCATCAAATGGATCTCATTGTTGAAAGGTATTAGTCAGGAGAAGGGTACAAAAAAATTTCCACAGCATTGGATATATCATGGAACAGAGTGAAGACAGTCAAACAGTAGAGAAAATATGGGAAAACAGTGATGTTGCAAAAAACTGGACGTCCCTCCAAAATTGATGAAAATACAAGACAAAAACTGGTCAGGGAGACTGTCAAGAGACCTACAGCAACACTGAAGGAGCTGCAGGAATTTCTGGCAAGAACTGGTTGCGTACTACATCGACAACAATCTCCTGCATTCTCCATATGTCTGGACTATGGGGTAGGGTTGCAAGATGGAAGCCTTTTCTTACACAGAAAAACATCCAGGCCCGGCTAAAATTTGCAAAACAATACATCATGTCTCTCAAAAGCATGTGGGAAAATGTGTTATGGTCTGATGAGACCAAGGTTGAACTTTCTGGCCACAATTCCAAAAGGTACTTTTGGCACAAAAACAACACTTCGCATCACCAAAAGAACATCATCCCCATGGTGAAGCATAGTGGTGGCAGTATCATGCTTTGGGGTTACTTTTCTTAAGCTAGAACTGGGGCTTTAGTCAAGGTTAAGGGAATTATGAACAGTTCCAAATACCAGTTACATTTGGCTCAAAACCTTCAGGCATCTGCTAGAAAGCTGATGAAGAAGAGGAATTTCACCTTTCAACACAACAATGGCCCCAAGCATACATCAAAATCAACAAAAGAACGGCTTCACCAGAAGAAAATTAAAGTTTTGGAATGGCCCAGACCTAAATCCAATAGAAAATCTGTGGGGTGACCTGAAGAGGGCTGTGCACAAGCGATGCCCTCCTAATCTGACAGATTTGGAGTGCTTTTGCAAGTAAGAGTGGGCAAATATTGACAAGTCAAGATGTGCCGTGCTGACAGACTCCTACCCAAGAAGATGGAATGCTGTAATTAAGTTAAAAGGTGCTTCAACAAAGTATTAGTTTAAAGGTGCGCACACACACACACACACACACACACACACACACAACAAAGTATTAGTTTAAGGGTATGCACACTTATGCAACCAGCGTGTGAGGCCCTTGCACTGGCCCAGTAATCAAGGAGCCTCAATCCTCACCACTAACACCAGTGAGGGACGTGCACATTGGGAGGATGACAAGTACACACACAGTAAAGTACAATTTCCCTTAAGAGCACATAGAGATCACAGTCAGTCTGGTGCTGGTTTCTCCCTCACCCTTCAGATCCCCAATAAGAACCCCACTGGTACAGCTACAGAGTTAAGATCTCAGCCGAGTGGTCAAGGAAAAACCTCCAGCACCCTCTCTGTCCAAACATTGCTTCATATCTCTTTCCAAGTAGCTCACACACACACACACACACACACACACACACACACACACACACACACAATGAGATTTGATTTATATACAAACACACAGACTATCCTGGGGAAGACTGGCACAGGTTTACTAGCTATGCCCCCTTCTGCCCAGAGTATAAGGTAGTAATCACTGCCACCAACCACCCTTTATCAGCTACTTTAACGCCCTTCCCAAAGGGTGACCAATTCTACTGAGTAATGTTACAGTTATCCAAATGGTAAGTGTAACCAACAGCAAAGCTATTTAGGAGTGGCTTATACAGTGTCACCAAATACAAATGAAAGCACCCTAAGAGCTTAAATATCTCTAAACAAACCGTCCACAATTAAAATGTTTAAATATATTTAATAATTTTAAGAAAAGCACAAGACAATACTCAATAACTCAACACAGTGACAACAGAGTTCAGAATCACGGGAAATACTTTAAAACAACAGTCAAGGACAGTCTCAAATAAATACAGAAAACATCTAAACTTTTAGTTATGTACTTACCATAACTTTGGATGTATGGGATCCATCTCGCCTACATTCATGACAGATGGGTTCGGAGCCGATCCATCGGCTCCGACTCGGCAACTTATATACTAGCACGAAGTCTCTCATTGGCTGGGCTATACCCTATCCCAGGATGCACTACACCTGCTTCCCCAGATCTTGTTTGTTCGCTTTCATACACCCATGTAAACACAGAGACACCATAAGTCACTATAACCAACTAAAGTTCTTCAAGAAAAAACGCCAAGAAAAAAGTGACTACAGCTCCTCTAAATCCAAATGGCAGGGGGAAGGAGGGTGGGTACTTATGAATGTAGGCGAGATGGATCCCATACATCCAAAGTTATGGTAAGTACATAACTAAAAGATGTAATGGGATACTATCTCGCCTACATTCATGACAGATGGGACAGCGTCCCTGGCACCTACATCCCGGGTGGCTCATTGCAACACACTCCTGAGAACCGTGGAACCAAAGGAAGCTCTGCCTCGAGAAACCACATCCAATTTGTAATGAGAAATAAAAGTGTGCGGAGAAGTCCAGGTTGCCGCAGCACAAATATCATCAATGGATAACTTGGGTGAAAAAGAAAAGCTACCAAGTAGCCATAGCCCTGGTAGAATGAGCCTTGACTGGAAAGGGAAGGTCTTTTGGCCTGTGAATAAACAAAAGTGATACAATCTTTAATCCCATTTTGATATGGAGGCTTTTGATACTGGTTGACCCAATTTGTTCAAGCAAAAGAAACAAACAATTGATTTGATTTTCGCTTGAGCAGTTCTATCCAAATAAAACGTAACTGTCTATATGCGTCCAATTGATGCAAAAGTATATTCTGCGTTATTAGAGAATTCTGGGAAAAACACAGGGAGTTCTATGGTTTGTTGCAAACAGAAAGAAGAGGCCACCTTTGGAATAAATGCAGGGTTCAATTTCAATGAAACTCTATGTTTGTGAAAAATCAAATAGGAGGATCAGAACAGAGAGCTTGAAGTTCTGAAACTTCGTCTAGCAGATGTTATGGCTACTAAAAAGGCTGTTTTCCAAGACAGAAATTTTAAATCAGAGGTAGCAGCTGGTTCGAAAGGACGGGCAGTTAGGGCAGCAAGAACCATATTCAAATCCCAAGGAGGAACAGGATGAGATAAAGGAGGCCTAAGGAGCCAAGCCCCTTTAAGGAACGCCTTACAAAGTTTGTGAGACATCAATGAAGGTTCAAATGAAGCATGAAAATTAAGATTGCCGCTAGTTGAACCTTAATGGTAGAAACTGAAGATCCCGACTGAAACAGGAAGGCCAGAAAATTCAAAACCTCCGATACTGGAGCAGTGAGAGGATCAATACCTCGTTCTTGAGCCCAGAAGGCAAACCTTTTCCATTTACTGGAATAAAGTTTGATGGTGGAAGGTTTATGGGAAGAAGACAGAATGTGGACCACATCCGGCGAGAGAGCATTATCTCGGACTAAGGATGGAAGTGGAGTAACCATGCTGCTAACTTCAGGGACCTGAGAGACGGATGAAGCCGTCCTGACTGATGAGTCAACAGGTCTGGCACGGATCCAGAAACCATGGACCTTCTATCGCATGCCTCCGTAGGAAAGGGAACCAAACTTGACGAGGCCAGTGCGGGGCAATCAGAATCATCTCGCTCTCCATGAAAATGGCCCTCTGTATCACCCTCGGAAGGAGGGGGAACGGAGGGAAGGCATAGAGAAGACCGGAGGGCCAACTGTGGGTCAGAGCGTCCCTGGGAATCTGTCCCTGGGAAGGGAACAGTGTGAAGAACTCTGTGCATTTCAGACAGGGGGCTGGCAAACAGATCGCAGCAAGGAAGACCCCATCTGTCGAAGATTTTAGCTATACTCTGATTGAGGGACCACTGTGGGGCAAGAGAATGGTCCTGCTTAGTCTGTCCGCAATCACATTGGACTTCCCGGTATGTGTGTTGCCATTAGAAAGCGGTTGGTAGCTACCAGTGCCAAAGTCTCATGGCTTCTCTGCATAGTGGGTAAGACCTGGTACCCCTTGCTTGTTTATGTACCATACTACCCGACATGTTGTCGGATAGTATCGCAATTGGGCCCTGTGGGAGAGCATGATGGAGAGCTTGAGTACCAATAGTACCGCCTCATCTCCAGGACATTGATATGCAAATGTGTATCCTGGATCTGCCATGTGCCTTGGACCGACCTGTCCAGGTAATGACCCCCACCCTACCTGGGAGGCGTCCGTGGTCACAGTGGCAACGGGGCGTTGAGGAATAAATGATCACCCTTGGTCGAGATTTGACTGTAGAAGCCACCAGCGAGATCTCGACGGCAACTTTCCGTTATTATGACTAAGTGGTTCAAGGGCAGTTCCTGATAAGACCATTGAACCGACAGTAGCCATTGTAGAATTAGCATGTGAAGTCTGGCCAAGGGAACTAGAAGTATAGTCGACGCCATCGAGCCCAACAGTTGTAGAATCCGATGGGCGGGGCTCTTTTGTAAGTGAAGGCAGGATTTGACTTGATCTTGTAAGATCTGAATTCTTGCTGCCGGCAAAAGGGCGCGATTCTTTTTGTGTCTAAGTCTCGCCTATGAAAGTAATACGCTGAGAAGGCTGTAGTACAGATTTTTGCAAATTGAATGTGATCCCCAAGAAGCGGCCCAAGGTGAATGTGGCTCTGAAGCTTGGAGAAGTAGATGCTCGGAAGTGGCTGTAAGGAGCCAGTCGTCTAGATAAGGAAACACCTGGAATCCCAGACTTCTCAGGTGAGCAGTTACCACTGCCAGACATTTGTGAACACCCTGGGGCTGTGGTGAGACCAAAGGGCAGTGCTCGAATTGAAATGACTGGCTCCGAGGCTTTGGAAGCGTGAATGTCTCCTGGACTCTTGAGCTATGGGAATATGATAGTAAGCGTCCTGGAGATCTATTGAGCACATCCATGCATCTTTTGCCAGCAAAGGAAGAATGGATTGAAGAGTGACCATTCGGAATTTGGACTTCTTGACGAAACAATTCAATGAGCTGAGGTCCAATATGGGCCTGAAATCCCCTGTCTTTTTTGGTACCAAAAATAATTTTGAGTAAGTTCCTGATCCGATCTGGTCGGTGGGGACAGGCTGGATGGCTCTTTTTTCTAGCAGCTTTGAAATTTCTAATGCTGCCTGATCCCGCTGACTGGGTGGCACGTCCGGGATTTCCCTTATAGAAAGGGGGGGTTTGTTGAAAGGGATGATATATCCTCCGGTAATAATGCGGAGCACCCACTGGTCGCTTGTTATGGATTCCCAAGCTTGTGGATGCGCCTTAAAGCGACCCCCTCGACTGGCTCCTGGAGTTGCACAGTCGGGCAACCACTCAGGAACGCTGGTTGTATGAAGAACCCGCCTTAAAGGAAATCATGGTCTCCAGAGTTACGGGGGCCTCTGCCACCTCTGGGGCGGCAAGCGCCTTCCAAAATCCCCCCTGCCTCTGGAGGGAATCACTGGGTGGAGTAGAGAAAGACTTTTGGGATTTTTAAACCACATCTTCCCTCCTCTCTCCCAGCCTTGGGATAAGGCCTGAAGCGAGCGGAATAACGGGCCCCAACGGCAGTCAAAGTCTTGCCTCCTTGCTCGCGACCAGTGAGTGTGTCCTTCACCCTTGGGTCCAAACAACGATGACCCATCAAAGGGGCGCCGCATGAAAGAAGACTTGAAGGCCTCCGAACTTGGCCTTAACACAAGCCGCTTAACCAGGCTTGTCTCCTAAGGGCAACGCCTGTTCCGCTGCAAGCCTACTTCGCCCTCGCCGCTGTCACGAGATGAGCCCTCATGGACGAGTTGACAATAGAAGAAGAAAGAGTAGTCATTCAGCGCCAACAGTCGAGGCCAGCGCTTCAGGTAGATTACCAACAAGGAGTCATTTAGCTCTTTGAGAAGATCCCTTTGGAGCCACCTGGGTGAAATGACATAAATAATTCAGCTTACGACCGTAGAAGGTAAAGGCCGCTGAGGACAGGGTATCGCTTCCCATTGCCTCTTATCCATACCCTAGAATCACTTATTAGGAGGATGAATAGACGTCGAAGCCTCTGCCAGGTCCTGCTGTGTGGCAGAAGCCACCACCAAAGCATCTACCGGTACACCCTTAGTGAGAAATTCTTTCTGGGAGCTGACAAGAATTTGTTAGGCCTCACAGGCACCGGTTCCACGGAATCAGGTGTTCTGCACACCCTCTCGAGAAACCACATCAAGGAGCTCATCAAGGGCGGAGACACACCCAGGAGGCCGAGGGGCGGCTGGGCCCCAAAGGCCTTGGAGGAAGACTGACTCCTCAGTTGAAGGGGTTTTGGCTTGCCAGTCACCTTCTCTGTCTCAGAATCTCCAAGATATCTGAGAAGGAGATATCATCCGGAAGATGATTTGGGGACCCTTCAGCGTCATCGAGGTCAGTATCCGATGTAATAGACTCATCTTGGGAGTCTCACGTGCTTCCTTCTTACAATTTCTTCCGTGGAGGTTCGGTCCAAGCAGTTTCGGACGGACCACCCGAAGAAGGAACCCCGATTGGGGTATCCTCCAGAGCCTCTGGGGGCCCGCGCTGCCGGGGGCTGCAACGCTAAACAGAGGCACCAGTCTCCAAATCTAGGGACGGTGGGAGGTAGATTCTAGTTGAACCCGGCAAGGGCATGGCCCAGCATCCCATGGTGAAGCATGGCAGTGGCAGTATCATGCTTTGGGGTTACTTTTCTTAAGCTAGAACTGGGGCTTTAGTCAAGGTTAAGGGAATTATGAACAGTTCCAAATACCAGTTACATTTGGCTCAAAACTTTCAGGCATCTGCTAGAAAGCTGATGAAGAAGAGGAATTTCACCTTTCAACACAACAATGGCCCTAAGCATACATCAAAATCAACAAAAGAACGGCTTCACCAGAAGAAAATTAAAGTTTTGGAATGGCCCAGACCTAAATCCAATAGAAAATCTGTGGGGTGACCTGAAGAGGGCTGTGCACAAGCGATGCCCTCCTAATCTGACAGATTTGGAGTGCTTTTGGAAGTAAGAGTGGGCAAATATTGCCAAGTCAAGATGTGCCGTGCTGATAGACTCCTACCCAAGAAGATGTAATGCTGTAATTAAATTAAAAGGTGCTTCAACAAAGTATTAGTTTAAAGGTGTGCCCACACACACACAACAAAGTATTAGTTTAAGGGTATGCACACTTATGCAACCAGCGTGTGAGGCCCTTGCACTGGCCCAGTAATCAAGGAGCCTCAATCCTCACCACTAACACCAGTGAGGGACGTGCACATTGGGAGGATGACAAGTACACACACAGTAAAGTGCAATTTCCCTTAAGAGCACATACAGATCACAGTCAGTCTGGCGCTGGTTTCTCCCTCTCCCTTCAGATCCCCAATAAGACCCCCACTGGTACAGCTAGAGAGTTAAGATCTCAGCCGAGTGGTCAAGGAAAAACCTCCAGCACCCTCTCTGTCCAAACATTACTTCATATCTCTTTCCAAGTAGCTGACACACAGAGACACACACACACACACACACACACACACACACACTGAGATTTGATTTATATACAAACACACAGACTATCCTGGGGAAGACTGGCACAGGTTTACTAGCTATGCCCCCTTCTGCCCAGAGTATAAGGTAGTAATCACTGCCACCAACCACCCTTTATCAGCTACTTTAACGCCCTTCCCAAAGGGTGACCAATTCTACTGAGTAATGTTACAGTTATCCAAATGGTAAGTGTGACCAACAGCAAAGCTATTTAGGAGTGGCCTATACAGTGTCACCAAATACAAATGAAAGTACCCTAAGAGATTAAATATCTCTAAACAAACCGTCCACAATTAAAATGTTTAAATATATTTAATAATAATTAAGAAAAGCACAAGACAATACTCAACAACTCAACACAGTGACAACAGAGTTCAGAATCACGGGAAATACTTTAAAACAACAGTCAAGGACAGTCTCAAATAAATACAGAAAACATCTAAACTAATCTTTACTGCATTCCTATCTTTATCTAACAGATACTATGCCCTAAATAACTAACTTACAGAGCCAGGCAAATGCAAGTGCTGATGGATGTTTCTAGATCCAAAGACAAATACAAAATGCACAGACTCTCTCTCTCTGAGATAGTTCTTAACTTACTATCAAACATTTCTGCTGGGATATCTCAAATAACATCATTCTTTGTCATCTCTGTGTCAAAAATACTTCTCTCTCTGAAGTTTTGCCTGGAAATGGAGGTTGTAAACAGTTAAATACTTTTACCTTTGAAACCGGTCATATTTTCTGTTTCTCGACAATAGAAAGAATCTTCTAGCTGTAGACAGCCTGTCTCCTAGCTGAAACTGAGAGATACCACAGTCGTAAACAATTTCAACTTATTTTCTTAGAGTGCTGCAAGTTAACTCTGTATGTTCCAGGTTCTTACTATCAAAAGATACATTTACATAGGCATAAAGTTCATATACATTTCTGTTCTTTTCCAGTAGGGTACACTGTGGTTACATTCTTGTAGCTCAGCACGTAACATACAGTTTAACATAACATGTTTTCTTACATTTATAAGACAAGCATACAAACCATATTACTATTCAAAAACAACATAAAATTAATTACAGAATTCTAGATAGCTGGGCTAGCATCCTTCACAATACTCCACCACCCCTGAAAACTCAAGCTAGTTTTTCAAGTGACCCTTGATAAATGTTGCTTGAGAGGGTTCAGCCTATCTGGAAATACCTTGCACCACTCCCTATCTTGAGAGCCCATCTGCATTGGCATTGCTAACCCCACTGCGGTGCTGCACTGTCATATCATATGCTTGCAACCCTAGGCTCCACCTTAGAGACTTGGCATTTTGCTGGCTGGCTGAATGTAACCATGTTAGGGGATTGTGGTCTGTAACTACAGTGAATTTTCTTCCATACAGATAAGGCTGAAGTTTCTGCAGTGCCCACACTATGGCTAGACATTCCTTTTCTACAGCTGCATAGCAATCCTCCCTGGGTTGGAGCCTACGTCTAAGATAAACCACAGGGTGCTCTTCTCCTCTGAAGAAATTTAGCTAAGTACAGCCCCTACCCCATGGTTTGAAGCATCCACCTGCCAACAAATTCTTTGCTGTAATCTGAGCTGGCTAACACAAGGGGTCCTCCCAAAGCTCCTTTAAGCTTCTGGAATGCCTGCTCACATGCTGGGGTCCACACTGCCTTATCTGGCTTGTTTTTCCTTGTCAGGTCTGTGATAGGAGTAGCTATGGTACTGTAACTGGGGACAAACTTTCTGTAGTACCCTGCTGTCCCTAAAAATGCCCTCACTTGCTTAACAGGTGCAGGCCTTTCCTGAATGGCTTCAACTTTGGCAGACTTTGGCCTGATCTTACCACTCCCCATCATATCTCTCAAACTCTTATAGCAAGAAATCTGGATAAAGCCATAAATAATGGGGAACAGAGGCCCAAAATAGGGACAATTCTTAAATATTGCTTTTTCAAACTTAGAAAGTAGACAGAATCATAAGTATTGCATTAGCATTAATATTCCTAAGGGTATGAAGTCTGAAATTCAAATGTCTGTCATTATTTTCTGACTTAAATCATCAATGATTTGCTAGAAAACCACAATTTTATGAAAAATAGACCAAAGATTTGAGGCAAAAATCTGATCTGGACATTCTGTGAAAATCTGTACAGTTAATAGGTATGCACTCCCCACTGTATATCCTAGGTTGGAGACCTCTGCCATACGCACCTGACATTTGCTGGGCTTAATGGTCAGCCCTGCCCTCTGTAGTCTGCCCAGCACCTTCCGGACATGCTGAAAGTGCTCTTGCCAGGAATGGCTGTAGATGCCAATATCATCTAGGTAAGCAAGGGCAAAATCTCCTGCTAGAATATGATATACCAGTCTCTGGAAAGTCGCTGGGGCATTTTTCATCCCAAAGGGCATTTCTGTGAACTCATACAAGCCAAAAAAAGTCACAAAGGCTGACCTTTCTCTAGCACTGGGAGTCAAGGGAACCTGTCAGTAACCCTTGGTAAGATTAGTGGTGGTAAGATGCGTAGCACTACCCTGCTCTAGGGCTTCATCTGTCCTAGGCATGAGGTACGCATCTGACTCTGTGTGACTATGTAATTTCCTGTAGTCCACACAGAACCTGATGCTGCCATCTTTCTTTGGTACCAGCCCCACCACTGTGGAGGCCCAGGGACTGCTGGACTCCTGAATTACTCCTAATTACAACATTTTCTTTATGTCCTCCAGGCACATTTTAAGGGGCCTGCTTAATAGGCCTTTGGGGTCCTGTATCCACATGGTGCTGCACCAGGTGGGGGCACTCTGGTTTCCCAGTGAACATATCTCCAAACTCCTGTAACACCACTCAGATTTCTCAAACCTGGGTATGGGATAGCTGCTGGGACATTGTTTCCCCCTCCACTGATGTGTCAGTCCGAGCCTCACTGAGGAGATCAGTCTCCAGATCTCCTTCAGACTACTCCTGCAATCCACTGCAAATACTCAGCACATGGGCCTCCCTGTCATGGTAATCTTTCATCATGTCAACAAGGTACAGTTTGTGCCCCAGCCACCTGCCTAGCAATTCCACCATGTAGTTAACATCACTGACCTTTTTTACCACCTTGTAGGGCCCCACCTAACCTGTCTGCAGCTTGTTGGGTCAGACAGGAATGAGAACCATTACCTGCTGCCCTACAGCATACTCTCTAGCTCGAGCATTCCTGTCATACTGGACCTTTTTCTCCTGTTGGGCTTCTGCCAGGTTCTCATGGGCCAAGCCCATGAGATCCCTGAGCCTTGTCCTGAGGTTTAGGACATATGCCACAACAGACTCCTTGTGGGATTCACACTCACCCTCCCACTCATCTTGAATTAAATCTAGAGGCCCCCTTACCCTATGCCCATACAGCAACTCAAAGGGCGAAAAACCTGTGATTCCTGGGGAACTTCTCTATAAGCAAACAGATGGGGCAAATATTTGTCCCAGTCCCTCTTAAACTGGTCTGCATATGCTCGCAGCATGGACTAGAGTGTAGAGTTTAACCTCTCAACAAGGCCATTAGTCTGGGGATGGTAGGGGTTTGACTTTAGGTGCTTTACCAGGTTTACAGTCAAAATGTCGACATTTAGTTGCATGACAGCCTCCTCCTCGAACATGCTAGGGGTGACAGTCTGAATGTCAACGTTCATGTGTACGTCCGTTTAGAAGGACATACACAGGGCAGGGACTCAAAGCATGATTGTCAATGAGAGATTTACACATCAAGATCGACTGAAATTGTCGACCTTGTTGCAGCGGCCATTCAACCTAATTAATATGTATGAGTCGACGTTATTTGTTGCGGAAATCTAAGTTCTCGTATGTGATTTTCGTGCTTTTGATAGTAAACCGCTTCACCCCACAGTCATTCCACAGACAAGCCAGCAGGTCTGACATGAAATTGGCACCTCTGTCAGTCAGTATTTCTTTTGGAAAACCTACCCTGCTGAAAATCTCTAACAAAGCATTTGCCACCTTTTCTGCCTCAATGGAGGACAGAGCAACTGCCTCAGGGTATCTAGCAGCATAATCTACAACTAGGATATACTTTTTCTCTGTGGAATTTGGGGTACTCAGAGGTCCCACAATATCCATAGCTACCCTCTTTAATGGCTCCTCAATCACAGGCAAAGGCATCAAAGGAGCTTTCACCTTGTCTCCTGCCTTGCCTACCTTTTGGCACTGCTCACAGGTCCTGCAGTACCTTGTTACATTTCTGGAAATCCCAGGCCAATAGAAATTCTGTATAATGCGTCTCTTTGTACGTTTTATGCCCATATGACCTGCAAAGGAAATAATATGGGCTATGGCTAGAAGTGCCAGATGGTAGGCTTTGGACATTACCAACTGCTGTATTCCCTCACCTTCTAGCCCTCCCTCAGGGATCCACTCTATACAGTAACCCTTTGTCTTAGTATACAGATCCCCCCTCCTTTGGGAATCAGGTGTCTCTCTCAGGCCTTGTAATGTAGGATCTGAGAGCTGAGCCTGTCTCATCTCTCTCTTAGCAACCCCTCCCAGCTCCCTTCCACAGGAAGTCTGGTCTCATCTGACAGCGGTGCCTCACTGTCAGCCTGGGTACTAGTACTCACCTCTGCCCTTGCAGTCACTCTGTCCAATGGAACATAAGTACCCAAAGCAGCTGTGGCTCACCTTCAGTCTCACTGCTACAAGGTAGCTTCCTCCCTAAAGTAACCACCTCACCAGTCCTGGCTGCAAGTTTGCAGTCTGACTGTGTCTCCCCCAGGCTACCAGACCCACATGCTTGTCTCCAACACTGACTGCATATAACCGCATAAACACACGGTACTGCATTACTCTCCTCTTACCTCCCAAAACTCAGTCTTGTGAGAGATGCACTTATATATCCAAATTGGAAGCCATGCACTCTCAAACCAAGACCAGAATAGCTGGTCAAGAGGAGAAAGTCAACACCTGCACCACACCACATGCAACACTTAGCCCTCCAGAACACCCAACATCACAGCACTCACATAAAAATACAAACCACACACCCACCTTCACGGAGGTTCTCAATAGAAATCTACCCAAACAGCAGAGAACTCCAAGGCAGAAATGCACTCAACCACCATAAACAGCACAAACCACAAGACACATAGCTCACCTACACAGTGTTCCCCTCAACATAAGCCCCTAAGGCAAAACAGCTTGCCCAATACACTAATCATAAATGACTCAATAGTGAGGCACACTGATGTCCCACTCACTAGGTTGAATAAGGAGAAGGCAACAGTCAGCTGTCTATCAGGTGCCAGAATCAGATACATAAAACACACACTCAGGTCACTCCACAACAAGTACAAGTATGACTCTGTCACTGTCCATCTGGGTGTGAATGACCTGAGATGCACCTCCCTAGACTACATGAAGAGAGACATGGAGGAGCTCTTGGATTATGTGGCCCAGGCAGGTATGACCCTAGCCCTGAACAGCATTCTACCGTCGCTCAAAGTGACACTGCAGTACAAGCAGAAAATTATTGACTTGAACAACTGGCTAAGTTTCTGGTGTCATTCTAAGGGGATCCAGTATTTGTCTGTTGGGATGACGTGATTGACAGACCTCGATGCTTTGCCAGCGATGGCCTACTTCTGTCACCCGTGGGTTTCCAGATACTGGCTAAGGCTCTTGCCACCCCACAGTGCCTTTTTGGAGATGTTCCAAAGAGCAAATTACCACTGTAACAGCTATAAATAAATGCAATCTGAGGGTCATGCTGCTCAGTGCTAGAAGTCTAAATCTCAAGATGCACTTGCTTGAATCACTCCTCAAAATGGAGAACATTGACATGTATGCTGTAATGGAGAACTGGTTTAAAGCAGCAGAAAGCACCCCTGCGCTACCAAGCTGTAACTCATTCCACACCTTTCAGTACCAGAACATGGACCGCACTCCAAAGGCAGTGGTGTCTCCATATTCATGAAGAATATGCACACCTCCAGACTAGTAGCCTAGCATAACGCATCTGAGATACGTCAGGTACAACTAACATTGGGTAAGATGGCGATTCAGGTCGTAGCCTGCTATAGGTACCCAACCATGTCCCGAGACTCTCACTCCATGTTCCTAAGCACCATGGAAACGATTAGGGTCCAACCCAACACTCTCATACTAGGTGACTTCAACTACCCCTCCATCAACTGGGAAAACTACTCATGCACCAATACACTGGCCCAGCGCTTCCTGGAATTCATCAGTTTCAATGCCCTAGACCAGCTCATTCTTACCCCCACTAGAGGAAGCAACATCCTTGACCTGGTTATTACTAACATGGGCAACCGTTACTCTATACCAATAGTCAATTCCTCCCTGGGTAGATCCAACCACAAACTAATCACCATGGCAATCCACATCTTACCCACACCCCCTGCAAAGGTAACCACCATGAAAAACTTCTCCAAAGCTGACTTTGGGTTCCTAAAAACAGAGGTGGCTAACTTCATGGCACCCATGTTAATGGAAAATAGATGCATGAATGCCAAATCATACACTGTTGCACTGTATGAATACGTACAGTGATGCATGGAACTAGCCATACAACAGAATCAAAACGCTCCCCTCCAAAAAAAGGAAGCCAATCTGGTGGTCCTCTGCCATTAATAAACTCTACAACAAAAGGAAGAAACTGTTGCAGACAAAGGTGAAGTCCCAAGACTGGAAAACCTCCCTTATTAGCCTCAACAAAAAGTTGAGATCCCTCATCAAAACCTCTAAAGCCAGCTATGAAGGCAGAATTGCAGCAGACACTAAAAACAACCACAAAGCCTTCTATATTTATATCAAGAATCTCCACGGCAATACCCACATTTGCTCTGAATTACTGCACAATGGTACCTCCTATACTGAGCCAACAGATATTGCCAACATACTGGCTGACAGATTCAGTGCCAACTTTACCCCTCTCTCCCCCCTAAAGGCCCAATCACAATACCGGAGAAATGCCAGACACCCAGCATTATTTCAGCACAAGTTAAAGCTGCATTGTCCAAGGCCAAGAATACAGCTTCCATGGGACCCGACAATATCCCTGGATGTGTTCTACATGAACTTCAAAGTGAACTGGCACCGCATCTGTGTGCTCTGTTCAATCACAGCCTCACCTCAGGCTTTGTCCCAACCGAATGGTGCACTGCTACAGTCATCCCTCTCCATAAAGGTGGAGCGACTACAGACCCTGGGAATTATTGCCCCATTACCCTGACATGTCTGATAAGTAAGGCTATGGAGCACATCACCATGGACCTAATTAACAAGGATATAGGGAATCTCCACACTCTAGATCCCATGCAATTTGATTTTGTGAAAGGTAGATCATGCCTGCTCAACCTGGTTGACTTTTTTGAGGCAGGCACCAGAGCTGTGGATGAGGGCAAGGCAGTCCATACAGCCTACCTTGATCTGGCCAAGGCCTTTGACACCATTCCCCACTCAGGAATTATTGATAAACTCACCAAATAGGTATCAACCCCTATATCACCAGGTGGGGTGCAAATTGGCTTACAGATAGAACCCACAGTGTTAAAGTAGTGGACTTGAAGTCAGACTGCCAACCAGTCACAAGTGGAGTCCCACAGGGATCGGTCCTGGGTCTTCTCCTGTTTGGCATCTACTTCTCAGAAGTCCAGGCCAATTTGGAGAGACTCTGGCTGACAAAGTACCCAGACAAATGTAAGCTGGGAGCCATTATTAACCCCCCAAATGATGTAGACATCCTACAGAAAGGCCTCACTGAGACCAATGACTTGTGTCAAAACCATGACCTTAAGCTTAATGCCAAAAAATACGTTGTCATCCCCTATGGGAAAAACCTTAGTTCCCACTAACTATCACATCGATGGGAACCCACTGAACACTGAAGCTGTTATAAGAGATCTGGGGACACAGGTTGACAGCAACCTCTCCTTCGACCACCACATTGCCACTGTGGTCAGAAAGTCCTTCTATGTGGCACATCTCATTATCAAGGGTTTTGCATCAAGGAAGAAAGAAGTCATCATCTCTCTCTACTCTTCCCTCATTAGGCCAGTCATAGAGTATAATGCCCCATTTGGCATGTACCTCACTAGACACATGCAACAGCTGGAAAGGCCACAAAAGTACCTAACAGAGGATCCTAGGCCTTAAACACATGTCCTACATGGACAGACATATCATCTAGTAAGAGGCAATCTCTGCTCGACTTACAAAGCCATGTCTGACCCAGCTCTGTTAGAAACGCTACATCTAAAGAAATCCCAATCACTCCATACCACATGCTCCAGAGACCTCAACCCCATTACCACAATCAAAAGAACATGCTGGAGGGACAGGTTCATAATCCAGAGAGTGCTCATGATCTGGAATAGACTTCCCATACATGTCAAGCAGAGCACATCACTAGCCCTCTTCAAGAGAAATCTTGATGAGTGGATGGGGAATAGAAAGTTCACCCCGGGGATCACACCAGTGGCTCTACTTGATAGAGGCACCGGGAACTAACGTCAGGCGGCACAATGCCAGGGCACTTCTATGGGCTAGGCTTGTAAAGGATCCAGGGCCATTATCCTAGTACACACCTATTAACCTATGAACCAAAATCATTCCATATCAGGACATTTGCAGGGTGTTAGTTTGGTACCCTTGTTGTCTCAAGACAACCTACTGTTGGCATTTTGTCATTCCCACTTACTGGCTCTCCCACCTTTTGTTCCCCAACTTGCCTCCATGGACATCTATATGCTACATGGCCCAATGGTTGCATTTAAAACATTTAATCCTAGGTCCTGGATGTGTACCTGGACTAGTGGCTTCCCCTCCTACTGACAGACTCAGCTGGGGCAGTCTAGGCTGCCCAGCATGGGTTCCTTTAGCCCCATGAGCAGCACTGGGTGTCCTTTTCCTGTGCAGTGATTCCTTGCTTGCTAGGTATAGGTCTCCCTTCTTCCCCAACTCATCTACAGTAAGGCATTGTCTATCAGCTAACCAGATTCTCATGTCCTCAGGCAAAGTGTTAAGGGCTTGTTCCCTCACCAAAAGGTCTGCCAGCCCTTCAAAAGTGGTGACCTGACATCCACTCACCCACGTATGAAAATAAGTGTTTAGTTCAGTAACATATTCACACACACTTTCATCTGCCTTGCGCCTATGCTCATGAAACCTTTTTCCTACAAGCTTCAGGTGTTAACTTAAAAAATACTAGCAAATAGTTTTTACAACCTTATAATTTAAAGAATCATTATCAGACAGTTTGGAAAGAATAGTTACAGCTTTACCATGGAGTAAGGGGGGGGGGGTGTCAGGAATCATACCCAGAGTCCTTGGTCAACATCATATTGTTTACATATCCTCTCAAACATATGAATGAAACTATCAAAATTATACCCCTCTGTAAATTGTGTAAGAAATTTACTAACTTTTGTTGCTTCTGAGGTTCGGTTACTCCCTTCCCTATTACCTCCATGACTCTGGTGAAGAGTCAGCATCTCCTTTTCATGTTACCTCTGTCTCTCCTTCTCATCATCATCCAGGCATCGCAGTTTCTCATTTTACTCAGTCTCCAGACACCTCAGTCTCCCTGCTGCTTCTATTTCCAAATGCTTGGCCCCCAACTCAAGTCTCTAACTCCAGATGGATTTTTAATTCCTCTG